>NC_034602.1:3055965-3066621 GCF_900095145.1 Mus pahari | reverse complement strand
AGTCAGCCATCATTGGGAAGAGATGCCCCTTGGTCTTGCAAACTTTATATGCCCCATACAGGGGAATGCCAGGACCAAGAAGTGGGAGTGGGTGGGCAGGTGAGCAGGGTGGGGGTGGGAGCGTATAGGTGTCATTTGGGATAGCATTTGAAATGTAAATGAAGAAAATATTTAATAAAATAAGTTAAGAAATGAATGTTTTTTTATCTTTGGCAGGAAACCTAAATCAGCTCTGAAACAAAAAAATAGTTAATCTCAGTGTAATTCAGAGTTGTTGAATTGCAATCTAAATATCCCAGGTAAGCTCTATTTAAAGAAGGATACATTCCAGGTCAAGTTCCATGGCTTCATTTTGTGAACTTTACCAATTAAGTTTAGACATAAAAAGAAGACAACCCTGTAGGGTCCAAACTTGCACCCATTTCACCTCCAAGATGATCATAATGCTGCCTCAATATTCTGGATGTCTTCTTGAACAAAGCTGATATAAGTAAGCTGTTAAAATCAAAAGTGCAGATCCAGTTTCTAAGTCACCAGTGGCCAAAGAGCAGTGGAGTGAGGGAGAGCAAAGAACAATGACTGGAAATCAAAAAATTGAATAGTGCAATTCAGTTAAAGGGTCTAGGAGCATGAACATGAAATGCTTGTCTTTACTCTCTATATCGCAGAGGATGACCAGAAAATCATCCTTAATTTAAATGATAAAGTGTTTCGTAATGAAGAATGACCTCATACAATTGCATGAGAAAGGTTTTCTAGTGAAGGAGTTTAACTTATTTCCATATCTATTACAGGGTCAATCTAGAGGTCAAAAATCTCTACATTTCTAAGTGGCTCTTGTGTCTTCTTTCGTATTTCATAGATTTGAATTGAAAATAGTTTACACTATCACTATGTTAATTTAAAAAACAACTAACCATTAAGTAACTGTTATAAAATGCCACAATATGTGTGAATAATTTTGCATATTTGAGAACTTCCAACACATTGTTCCTTGATGATATATTATGTTTGTTACTGTAGACTATCAGGCTAGTGTGCTCTATGCTGCTTCTTTCAATTTACAATATAGAACATAGTTCTAGTACTAAGTCAGGGGATATGATTGGAGAACATGAAATGCTAACACGTATAGAGACTATGGTCAATGACAATGCTGACTCAGTATGAAAGAGATGACTTCAAAATCATTTCAAAGTTTTACATAGATTTATTTAAAAATTATTATTAGTCCACGAACCTACAATCAGGATTCTCTTTGGATTGTAGTGATCATGATATCTGTCTAAGTACTTGGTCATTGGTCTTAAGAAAGCATATGATCTTTTTCAGTACATGTGACATTGTGTTCTTAACTATGACTAAACTTTGGAATATCCCAAGAGCTACAACAACTGATGCTGAAGTCTGAATTAAGCCATAAGAGGAATACACTACAAGTGGATTAACTTAAGTGATAAGATGATCCACTTAGGTACAAGTGTTCTTAGTGCTCTAAAAGTATAACAGAACATGTCAAAGTATTCTTCACAACTAACCATGAGTCACTTGAGATCATCTCTGTTGAATTTTCAAAACAAAACAAAAGGTGTAGGGAACACTGGCCTTGAACTAATGAATCTCTTGCCTCTTCCTCTTTTAACAAACTACTGCCTACTGCAGTTTTATTGGTCTGTATATGTAGAAAAACTCTCAAACAAATGAAAGGTTCCACTGGATCATGGCAAAAGGGAATCTAAGTCCATGAACCAATTTCCAAATTTGAGCCAGTGTGTAGACCAGAACCTCTTGAATGAAGGGGTCTGCCAGATTCCATTGATGAAGGACCTTGATAAAATGCCTAAAAGCTTTACTGTTAGCTGTTCTCTGATTCTTCCCCCAGAGGGACCTATAGGCTTTTTACAAGGCTAAATGCACATTAGGCAAAAGGAAGCAATCAGTCTTCACAGGATCTATTGGATACTGATTCCAGATTGAAACAGTTCTGAGAGACCCCAGGAAGCATTATGGTCCTCTAGTTAAAGTAGGTGCTTATGAAGGTCAAATATCAATGGAATTTTAGCTGAAGTCTGATTTTCAGTAGGTTCAATTGGCCTGCTAAATTATCAGAAAATTGGCCCTGCTTCTTTCCTTTGTGTATTCAGGCAGTTTCTAGCCAGTACAAAATGAAAGGAATGAACCTTGTCCTGGTAGGTTACTTCACAGAATCTCAGTTCAGCTGAGAGAGTGACCAGAGGAGAAGCCCTACTCCTTGAATATTTTTCAGTGTTATAGCTTTTCTTTATGGGGGAAAGAAAGCAGCTCTGCCATATGATATTGAATGAAACAGCTCTCTTAGATTATATTCAGTGAAGCAGCAGCTCTCTTAATTTAGGGATAACATGAGCTATATCAACCTTGAGGATTGGGTAGTAAGTCAGACATTATTGTCTGGGGCTGAGGGGCTGAAATGCTTTATCTGCACCAAGAGAGATTCCAGGTACTTAAACCTGTAAATTGATGAAGAGACTACTGTGACTTCTTCAAGACAAACTGAGGTGGGGCTATGTGCCTTGGGTCATGTAAACCCAGAACTGAGAGGTAGTGGTCCTTACTTCTGTCCATCTCAAGATGAGATTTTAGTCACAGGATGAGATTTTCGAGGTTTGAACACTTGTTAACCTCACTCTTGTTCCAGACCTGTTCTTGGTCACACTTGCCCATGTCACTCTGTAGTTATTTCCAAAGTTTCAGAATGTATATTTGGAATAGATATACTGAAAAATTGGCAAAATTCCCATGATAGTTCTATGATCTGTGAAATGAATGTTCGTATGCTTGGAAAGCCAAAATGGAAGCCACTAGAGTTGTCTGTATCAGGGAAACTAGTGAATCAAAGACTACTGTATTCCAGGAAGAAATGCACAAATTATTGCCACCATCAAGGACTTGAAATATGCAGGCTGGTATCATCATATCTCCCTTTAACTCTCCTATCTGGCCAGTTGAGAAGACAGATGTATCATGGAAAATGACAGTTGACTCTAGAAATTAATTATGTAGTGACTACAAGATTAGCCACTGTACAAGGTGTGGTGTCTTTACATGAGTAGATTAGCACATGTGTCAGTACCAGGTATGCAGCTATAGTGGTTTGAATATGCATGGCCAAGGGTGTATTACTATTATAGAGGTGTGGCCTTATTAGAGTGGGTGTGACCTCGTGGGAGGAAAGGTGTCACTGTGAGGATGGGCTATGAGACCTACTCCTAGCTGTCTAGAAGAGCAAATCTTCTGTTTACAGGTGGATCAAGGTATTGAGCTCTCAGATCCTTCTCCAGCACCATATATGCTTGGATGCTTCCATGTTTCCTGCCTTGATAATAATGCAATTGATACACTCTGAACTTCTAAGCCAGCGCCAATTAAATGATTTCCTTATATAAGAGTTGCCTTAGTTATATTGTCTCTTTACAACAATGAAAACCCTATCAAAGACAGAAGTTAGTACCATGGACTTGGGTATTGCTGTAATGGGCCTGAAAATGCTTTTGTTTGGAAGAATGTGGACTTTGGAACTTTGGATTGGAAAGCAGAGGAATGCTTTAAGTGGGACTTAATGGGCTATCATAGTAAGAATATGGCAGACTGTTGTTTAGGGTGATGTGGACCTGTCTCTAGAGATTTCAGAGGAGAATAATTTTAGTATGTGGCAAATAGACTGTTCTTGTGATAGTTTGGTGAAGAATGTGACTGATTTTTGCCTTGTCTGAAGAGTCTGCCTGAGGCTAAAATGAAGAGTTAAATTATTTGCACTGACAAATGAGGTCTCAAAACAATCCAGTTAAGACTGTGTTGTGGTTTAGTCTTATGAAGAATGTTTGATGAAGCATAGCAAACTTAAAAAGAAACAACTAAAATATATGTCATTCAAGAAATAAAGGGGCACTAGAAAAAGCAGTGGAGCTAAATCCTCTGTTTGAGGAGATAAACATATTAAAGGAGTGGTGACTCTGGGGTAAGACGCCACCCACCTAACCTGATTGTTTAAGCATCTGCTAGGCATAATTATATCTAGGGATTATTATCTTCTGGTTATTGCTACCATTTGAACTTTTAATCTGGAATGAACTACAGTCCAGAAATGGAGAACACAGGCTTTTGATCCAGATCTTAAAGAGTAGTGGCCATATAAAGCTTAGGTCTAAGCATGGTAGTACATGTGTTTAATTGTAGAAGACAGAGGAAAGCTGATCTCTGAGTTCAAGGCCAGTCTGATACAGAGAAAGTTAAAAGTAAAGCTTAGGTCCGGGCTTGGTAGTACATGCCTTTAATCAAAACATTCAGGAGACAGAACCATAAACATCCCTGAGTTCAAAGTCATTCTACAGAGCTAGTTCCAGGATAGCCAGATTTAAGCAGTGAACAAGTTAGAAAACAGAAATTTGCTGCTGATATAATAGAACAAAGGGTCCATGATCCATTACCAGCAAGCAGCATAACTTGGCAGCTTTGGCCTTGTGGCTCTGGCTCTAGAGTCAAGAGTAGAAGGACATTACTATGATAATTGATGCTTGTTAGATGAAGCTAAGAAATTAGTGGTGATTGAGAAGAGAGCAGCATCACTGACTTTAAATATTCTGTAAAATGTTTTCTGACAGTACAATGAAGCTGTGTTCAGAAATAGGCAAGGTTGTACCTTGTGCTGCAGCAGGACATGCTAATATTTAAGACTTTGAAAGCATGAATGGGACACACATCAGAGGCTCATCATTATAAGAGGCCAGGGAAGGTCATTGGTGAAGGTGTATAACCTAAATTGCAATAGATGGTCTGGAATTGAAGGGTTCATGGAAAGAAGTTGAGGTTTAGCACCATGGAGAGAGGCTATTGGTGAATCTTGATTACAGTGGAAGACCCCAGTGAATTGGAGAAGCCAGTATCATGGGGGTGATGAGCAAAACCAGCAGCAGCAAGGATTGGAGTCATCCAGATTCTAGAGTGCTAAAGAGGACAGAGCTGGGGAAGTCAGTCAAGCCCTTTGGAAGATTCTAGAAGTCCATATGTGTATCCTAGAAATTGCCTTGCATTTCCCAAAATGTTGCCAGAATTGTGGGATACCTGCTGAGAATGGCTGCTAATGGAGAGTGGAACCAGCCCAATGGAAAGAAGTTTGTCAAAGTGATCAAAAATGAAAGGAGTTGGAGATCTGAAGAGCATTTTGACATCAAACATGAAAATACAGTTTGGAGTTTTCTCAGCTAGATTTTGATCCTGCTTTAGTCCAGCATTTCCTCACTATAATGTTTTGGAATAGTAATGTATGGCCTGTTTTTGGTGGTGGTATGTGATCTGCTTTTTGATTTTGACTTCACAGGTAATTATAGTTAAATGAGTAGATGAATCTCAAAAGAGATTTGACCTTTGGACTTCTAACATTTTTGAGACTGCTATAGAATAAGGGAATTTTGAAGTTGTACTAAATTTATTTTGCATTTTGTTAAGGGTAAGTATGGCTCCCAGAGACTCATGGATAGCCCCACAAGCCTATGGGGTCTAGGGAGTAGAATATGCATGTCCGAGAGAGTGGCACTATTAAGAGCTATGGCCTTGTTGAAGTACACATGGCCTTGTTGGAGGACGTGTATCACTATGGGGGTGGGTTTTGAGACCCTACTCCTAGCTGCTAGAAGAGCCAGTCTTCTGTTTGCAGTGCATTCAAGATGTAGAACACTCAGCTCCTTCTCCAGCATATCTGTCTGAATGCTGCCAAACTTCCTGTCTTAATAATAATGGGATTGAACCTCTGAATTGAACCTTTAATCCTGTCCCAATTAAATGATATCTTTTATAAGATTTGCCTTGGTACTGGTGTCTCTTCACTCCAATGGAAACCCTAAGACAGAAATTATTGCTGTAGAAAATGCCCTTATTAATTACCCATTTATAATACCATCAGCATAACTTTCTTTTACTTGGTAAAGGCAGCAGGATACCTTCACAGTTTTGCCTGAAAGATATATTAACTTTCCATCACTGTACCATAACTTAATTTGAAGTGTTCCCGATCATTTGCCTCTTCCACAAAATATCACATTGCTCCACTATACTATGATGATTGGACAAAATGAGCAGGAGCTAGGAACCCTTTTGGACTTGGTAGCAGATATGCACAGAAGAAGATGGGAAATAAATCCAACCAAAATCCAAGGGCCTTCTACTTTAGTAAATGCTTTATGAGTGCAGTGGTATAGAGCATGAAGACATATTCCTTTTAAGGTAAAGTATAACCTATGTATCCTACCCCCTCCCACCATGAAGAAAGAAGCACAATTTCTATTGAACATATGTAGATTCTAGGAACAGCTCATTTCTTACTTGGTTGTGTTACTCCAACACATATGCCAAATGTCTCAGAAAACTGCAAGTTTTGAATAGGACCTAGTACAGGAGAAGACACTTCAAATAACCTCTGTGTAGGCTGCTGTACTATTTTGACCAAATTATCCAGATACACAATGTTACCTGAGTGTCAGTGCCATATATGGATGATATTTGGGACCTTTAGCTGGCACCTATATGTAAATCACATAAATATCTTTGAGACTTGGGAGCAAAGTCTACCATTATATACAGACTATTTACCTTTTGAGAGAGAGAGAGCACTTATCCTGTTATTGGGACTTCGTAGAAACTAAATGTTTGACAATGGCCCACCAAGTTACTATTCACCCTGAGCTAACCATCAAGAGCTATGTATTATCTTACCTGTCATGCCATAATTAAGATATGCACATCAGCAATACATTATCAGATGGAAGTGGTATTTACATGATTACACCTGAGAATTTCTTGAAGACACAAGAAAGTTAAATGAATAAATTGCTCAAATGTGTATGAATTCTACTACAATAATAATAGTGTCTGCTTACAGGCAGGTGCCTAAAACCTCACAGGTATGTCCTATGATCTGTTGATTGAAGAAGGTTAGGGCCTGGTTCATTGATACTTCTATATGTTATTCCAGCACAATCCAAAAGCAGGGAGCACCACAATAATTCCAGCGAAGAGAAATCTTCACAGTGGGTAGATCTCTGGGCAGTGCACACAGTCATACTCTGTGTTTGGGAGGAGAAATGACCAAATGTGTGATTGTTTTCACTGACTCTTGGGTTGTCGCCAATGTATTGACTGCAAGATTAAGGACTTGTAGGAAGCAAAAATGGGAAGCTAATGAGAAAGTCATCCAAGGGAGAAGTATGCAGATAAAGCTCTGAATCAGTCGTAGCACTGAACATAGGTCAGTAAATGTATCTGCAAAGCCCTACATAGTAAACAATTCACTCTGTCACCCCACTAAATATATAACATTCCAATGGGTAACTAACATGCATTGGGCTGTGTTTTTCAATATTCCACTCAAAAATGAAAGCAATGTCTATGAAATGTAGAGTATTACAGGAAAGATGTAAAAAATACTTCAGTAAGAGAACCATGTAAAATTTGACTCTTAGGGAAGGTACTTAACTGAGAAAGAAGAACTTAAGTGTGTAGCTGGTTACTTCTTTTCTTGTTCTAATTCTTAACCTCCAAAATAATGCAATCGTCAGCTTAAGTTCTGGAAACGTCCAGAAGCAGAAAGACCATTTCTTCTTTTTAAGTAACTTTGCTTAGGGAAATTGCTCTGGATTTCACATAATTTTCTCAATCTCCAGTACATTATAAGAAAACCTAGGCTCTATTTAAATCTTCAATGGACAGTGGAATTGTGTACATCTGAAGAAATTGTATATATGACCATTTTAATGCTTAAATTTCATTACATTATTAATTGAGAGAGAATCCTGGATGCGTGTCATGTTTTCTACTTACTAAAGTCCCAATCATTTTACTCTGCTATAATTCATTTCTGTTGCCAGAACAGTACTTATGTTTTGGGACATGATCAAATATCTGCGTCATATAAGTGCAAGATTATCTGTGGCCTTAGCAAAGGGTGTTCAAGCTTTGATTTGGGAGCTCCAATAATGAGCAATTAAGATTTCTATAAAGCTCCTACTCCTATAAAGAAATTAAAAAGTTTGCTTTCTGTTATCCTGAGAAAATAGTGAAAAATACAAGAACATTTGATATGATTATGATTTGAGCAAAATAAAACAGCTATGGCTATTATGTCTGGAATAATTTATCAAGCACTGAATTAGTATTTGTGGTGATATTATATGTGGAAAAGTATCCATTTCCCCCCCACAGAATAGATTATGATAATCCTTTCTTCTCTTTTTTGTAATAGCATTAAAAATAATCATAATATCATCCCACCATATGTAGGCCATCTTGAAATATTCACTCCCTGTTGTCCTGTCCTGTATATTATTATCATAAGGCTATTCCTTATACTCTAATAAAAATGTTATTATTTTTAAATGGGATTTTAACAGTCATCTTTACTTGAGCCAATGTTCTCTTTCAGCAATTAGTTAAAACGTTCCAAAGGCATTGGTCTCCCATACATTCATCTTTCCTCAATTCTTCAAACCACACTGACCACCTTTCTTTTCCTTATGTGATTCCAGCTTGTTCCTAACTTGGTTTTTCTGACAGAATCATCCCTTCTCTATTTAACAAGAGTAATATGTTCAGGTAAATATACTTTCTCTACCAATTTGATTACTTTTAATTTCATGGCAAAGCATGTTCACATTCATTTGTCATGTTTTAATTTTTTTCTCATCACCTAGAATAATTGCAATGGCAGTAAGGAGTGCTGGGGGCAGAGATAAGAAAGGGGAAAAATATATAGGGAAATTCCCTTACATTTTTTAGATGCATTAGGAATGTTACTTGCAATAGTTAATCTCATTAAAGTTCTGCTGTTCCTCAAGCACAGCCAATAACGTTAGAATAATAAATTCATGTAAATTAATAATATTTGATGCTTCCCTATGGTTATTTTTGTTACTACTATAATACAACATTGCATTTTTCTGAAAATATCTTTATTCTGCTAATAAGAAAATTTACTACTCAATAAATTATTTCTTTAAGACTCATTATAATCATGCCATATAAAGGAAGGAACAGAGAGTATGTATTGCCTGTATACACTACCTAAATTATTTCAGTTTAAAACAAGCTTCTTTTACAGAATATCACAGTTGAATTTTATGATATCTAATGAAGTAAAATTTGTGAAGTGCTTTTGTAATATATAAATTATAAAAGAACTCACCAATTGATTTAAGTTTAGAAAATTTTATTTTATTATCATTCAGTCTTCACAGCATTATGTTTCTTTTTATATTACCTTAAAATACTGATCTATATTATAGTCTGTTAATAGAGTATTGGAGTTCTACTTCTTGATATATGTGTATCCTAGTACCTGAGAATATATGACTGTTAGTATGCAAATTTGAACTCCTTATTCTCTGTAAGAACTGAGCCTCTCTTATACCAATTAATGCCAGAAATAAGAAGGAAAAAAATTTATATAGAATGTTTCATGATTCATACTTTTCTTTTGAGAGCTATACCCTTCCCCCAGCCTTGATTAGGCTAAACAAACCTGTGACAGTTTTACAACCCGGCTGGAGTCAGCACCTGGTCTTCCCACATTTGCATTTCCTAATAGAGCTTTGAAGAGCTGACCACTCACTGAGTTTACTTTGCAACTCTATCCAGCTGAAACAAAGCAACAAAACCCAACCTAAACAAAGGATAGGTCTTTGGGTTTTACCAATACAAATGTAGAGCTGAAAATTAAATTTTGAGCCATGATCACAAATCTTTGTCTTGGCTTCATTCTTCCCTCACCCGCCTGACTTATTTCATTCCCAGCCTTCCTTTCACATGTATCCAGTTCTCTATGGCTGCTGGATGGCTACAAGAGGGATTAAACTTTGATTGCTATTTGTTTTTCTTCGTACAACATCTAGGATCTGATTCAAGTTGAACAAATTGAGCAAGATAACTGCCATAGAACTGTAGTCCCAGCTCCTATTCTTTTATTTTGAGAATGGAGAGACATCACTCAGCTGGCTCATCATTCATTCTGTAGTGTGGTCAGGTCTTGAACTTGAGATTCTCCTGCTTCAGCCCCTGTAGAAGGTGACACCACAGGCCCAAATATTTGAAAAGGCAATTCTTTTGTTGTTGTTGTCTTATGTTTGTTTTTAAAGGTAGGGTCTTATGTAGCCTATGATGATCTTAAACTCATTTTGTAGCAGAGACTAACTTTGCATCTGATCCTCTATCTCCCAAGTGCTACATTGCAGATTTGTGCCACCATCCATGATCTTTCCCAAAGTACGTACATATATGTATGTACATACTTACAAGTGCTTTCTCTATGCCTTCTAGATATAAAGATGGTTACCAGAAAAAAAAATTCTCTTGCCCATTTCCAAGTTCAGATCTATTTTAATGCAAATCTATTTAGTCTATTTAAAATGCTAGCTGTTGATATCAGAATCTCTGAAAACCGTGATATCACATAGGCAGGACCCGCACATCTGTTGCCAAGGCAACAGGCATCATATTACCAAAATCCACTTGCCTCACCTCCCACCTTTACCTGTGATTATGTCATCATCCATATATAAAAAAGGGCCCCCTGATCTCTTTCTCTCTCTCTCTCTCTCTCTCTCTCTCTCTCTCTCTCTCTCTCTCTCTCTC
>NC_034602.1:3032840-3055905 GCF_900095145.1 Mus pahari | reverse complement strand
CTCTCTCTCTCTCCCTCTTCCTCTTCTCTTTCTACTACCACCATGCCTCCCCCTTTCCCTCAATAAACCTGAGGTGGAACTCTTTGACCTGGTGTGGCCCTTCTGAAGCAGTTCAACAATCAAGATCAAAACATTGGTGCCAAAGACTTTGGTAGTCGTTACACAGTGAAGCCACTGCTACTGCTAGAGAACCAACTCCTGATGGATGGCTGCCACTGTCATCACCGCCTGCAGCCACTGCTATACCACATGGACTCCATCCATTGGCACCTGCCATCATTCACCATGCGGATTTCTATCTCTGCCACAGACAATCACCACCGCTGCTGCTGAGAGACTCACAAACTTTTACCATGTGAGATGAGCTGCAGTGGCCTACCACATGCCTCTGGTCACACTGACCACATGGTTCCACACTTCCTGTTACCTGACTGCCAAAGCCTGCAATCACACATCAGCATATTGATTGGTAAGGAGTTTTTCCAGTTGTCAGGAGGGACTCTATATGCCCAGATAGCACGTGGCCAGCATCTTTTGGGCTAAGGTATTGGCATTCAATGGCCTGGTCCTCATGACCAGCTGCCTATCTGACATACAAGTTAGGACATAGTCCCGTGAGTGACTCCCTTCTCAAAAGCAATTCATAAATCCCTTGGGCTCTAGTTATTCATATGACGACCTGAATTTATAGTTTAGCCTAATACTGATCCGCTGCTGAGCTCTTCTCAGGACATTGGTATGAAAAGTTCTGTGACAACTACTGTCACCCATTGGACACTAAATTGTCTTCCAATGTACCTCCAGGCACCTCACTGGGACATCTTCTGGAAAATCTCAAATCTTAGAAATTAATGCCTGATTTGAGGACCTCAAAACTGATATACCTCTGCAGTAAGGTCTGGATTCAATACCCTTTACATAATAATTCCAAATGGCCAGCCAAAGATACACTAGACTGGAACATTTTAAGAGATCTCCATACATACTCCCAGCAGTCAGATAAATGGAAAGAGGTTCCATATATTCAAGCATCTTTGCTCTCAACCCTCTCTCTGTTCTTCCTGTTACAGCATGGTCCTTTCCCCAAGGGAAGTGGCTGGTGTTGACGGTCTGGTCAGAGTACATGTTCCTTTCTCACTTAGTGAACTTCCTCAAACAGAAAGGAGGTTGGGTTCCTAAACTTCTAACTCCTCCAGATTTATTAAGGAGTCCCAGTACATCACTCAGCCTTATAGCTTATCCATGATGTTCATATGACTCTTAATAATAATTTACTTCCGCATGAAGGTACGTTTGAGAAGAGGCAAAAAAAAAATCCATGGAGATGAAATTCACAAAACAGATGGAACATATACAATTGGAACTGAAGCACTGCCTGACCAGGATCTCCAATGGACTTACAATTCCACAAGTGGTATCTTAGCCAGAGACAGGTTTATTACATGCATTCTGGCTGGACTAAGAAAGATAGCCTTAAAGCCAGTAAATTTTGATAAACTCCAAGAGATTGTACAGGAAAAACAGGAGACCCCATCTCAACTTTTAGAATGCCTCACAAAGGCTTCATTGAAATATACTAATCTGGACACTGACAACCCACAAGTTAAGCAAATTCTGATGACCAACTTTTTCCCCAGAGCTATCCTGACATAAAAGTTAAACTTAGAAAACTGCGGAGGGGTCCCCTAATTCCACAGGCACTGGTCTTCAAGGTGTACTGTGAGATAGATGTGCATTTATTGGGAAGAGATTTTTTGGTGAGTATGGAGGCTGTATTTCCTTTGGACTCTACCAGGTACATCCCCCAAGCTCAATACCCTCTCTCTCCCCAGACCCTCAGGTACTTAAGCCTATCATTTCTGACCTCTTAAGGGAAAAACTACTTTGCCTCACATCTTCTCCCTTTAACACCCCTATACTAGCAGTTAAGAAACCTAATGTTGCTGGGCAGTGGTGGCACATTCCTTTAATCCTAGCACTTGGGAGGCAAAGGGAGGTGGATTTCTGATTTCGGGGCTAGCCTGATCCACAGAATGCGTTCCAGGACAGTGAAACCCTGTCTCTAAAAACAAACAATAAAAAAGAAAGAAAGAAAGAAAGAAAGAAAGAAAGAAAGAAAGAAAGAAAGAAAGAAAGAAAGAAAGAAAGAAAACCTAACCGAACCTATCAGCTGGTTCAAGACCTCAGACACATTAATTTGATTAATTTGGCAGTGTTTACTCTTCATCCCATTGTGGCTAATGCTTATACACTTCTTTCCACTATCCTTCAGGGACTTCTCATTTCTCAGTCCTAGATCTCAAGGATGCATTGTTCTCTATCCCTCTTGATGCCCAGTCACAGAACATATTTTTCCTTACCTAGATGGACCCTGACACCCACTTTTCTACCCAACTTATTTGGACTGTTCTACCTCAGGGATTCCAAGACATCCCACACCTATTTGGCCAGGCCATGGTTTCTGACTAACTCTCTTTATCTCTCCCTAAATCTAAGACTGTACTTTCTGTAGATGATGTCCTTCTCTGTAGACCCTTTCGAGAGATCAGCCAAACTAACACCTCTGCTCTTTTATATTTCCTTTCCAGACAAGGCTACAGGGTCTCACCATATAAAGCCCAACTTTCCAGTCCTCACATCATCTATTTGGAACTAACAATCACCACAAACTACAAGGGTGTTACCTTAGAAATAAAGAATCTGATTCAGTCTCTAACTGTTCCTTCTACAAAGGAAGAGATTTTATCATTCCTAGGAATGGCTAGCTTTTTACCTTCTGGGTTTCTACCTTTCTTACCCTTTATAAGAAGCAGTGTTAAGCCCTACTCATGAACCTCATACCTGTTACCAAGCCCTTTCAGAGGCTCCAACAGGTTTCCTTAAGGTCCCAGTCTTATATCTCCCTGACCTGACTTGTCCTTTTTCCTTCCATGTAACTGAAAATGAGTGATTTGCCCTTGGAGTATTAGGTCACCAACTGGAATCTTCTTTTGCACCTGTAGCATACTTGTCAAAAAAAAAAAAAAAAAACAAAACAAACAAACAAAAAAAAACTACCTCTAAACATCCAGGGATGGACACCTTGTATTTGTACCTTAATAGCCACTGAACTTCTTATTCGAGGGTCAAAAAAAACTAAACTGGGTGTTGACTATGACTGTTCTCTCTTCTCATAAGCTGCCATAGCTCCTAACTTACAAAGGCTTAGAAACTCTACCTCCCTCTAGGGTTCTGTCTCTTCAGGTATTCTATTAGAGAATAGAAGACTTCACACTCCTCTGATGCCCTTACCTCTTTGACATCACCCCTCATAAATGACACTAACTTGTCATTTCACCTTTTGCTTCAGATGTTGACCTCTGCATACCAACTCATTAATGCCACCAGGCCAGGTTGCTTTAAAGATTGCTGGTTATGTGTATTACAATTAACTCACAACTGATACTTACAGCCTCTCCAGTGATACTCCAAGTAACCTTACCTCACTTTTTGTCAGCTGCCCAACTCCGATGTTGCAGTGACTTCATACCTTACCTCTATCCCTCTCTTTGGCATGGCAAAGGGTTTTAAGATCCCTGTTCTGTAGGAATGCTAAGTTCCTTAGCAATAGAACCACCCTGGATTTATCACCTCTGCCACAATGCCCTGCAGTCCAGAAATGTCAATTCTTTGTGGCACTCAGGCATATCATCAGTTACTCAGCTGGCCAGTTGTTTGCACATTGGTACTCCTTTTCCCTGAACTGGGAGTAATCCAGGGAAACAAACCCCTGCAAATCCCAACTGTAGATATAATAGCTGCCCAATGTAAGAGGGCAGTACAGGTCATGCCACTCTTGGGTGCTATGGGAACAGTCATTGGTTTTGGTACTGGAGTTCCAGGAATAACTTCCATGATCCAATATAATACAGTCACTTCATAGTTTAAAAGCTATAATCAAAAATGACTGAAATAGTGCTTACTATCCAGAAATAGATCGATTCTCTGGCAGCTATGATTCTTCAGAACCAATGGGAGCTAGATGTCCTGACAGCTAAAGAAAGTGGTCTTTGCCTGTTCTTCCAAAAAGAATGCTGTTTCTATGTTAACCAATCCAGGATAATGAGAAATAAAGTCCAGGAGCTACAGTCAGACATAAAGAATTTCAGGGAACACAAGACCTCCTTTTCAGGGTTTTTCAAACCTCTTATATGGAAGTTGATACTCCATTTTTTAACACCTTTTCTAGTCATCCTCCTGGTGTTATTATTTGCTCCCTGCCTCATCAGTCTTTTTTTCTGCATCCTTCAATGATGAATACAAAAAAATTCTAACCAAACTATTAATCAGCATCTATTACAGGTTTACCAGCCACTGCCCACAGAAGAGCCAGTGTCCACAGAGGAACCTGATGCATTCACCAAGTGGATCCCAATGGTGAAAGTAAGCTGCACCCCCAAATTGGCAACAGCCCTAGAGAGCAGGAAGCAGCTTAAGAGACACGACATCATCATTCTATTTTCACCATTGGTTTCCCCTCCCTCCTTTTTTCCTTCTCTTCATAATAACAAGAAGAGGACAATGTTGGTATCAGGACATCACATAGGTGGAACCAGCACACCATTTGCCAAGGCAATAGCCACCAATTCTGAGAATCCACATTTACCTGTGATTATGTCATCATTCATATATAAAGAAAGGCCCCAAAGATCGCTCTCTTTCTTATGCCCTTCTCTGTCCACCACCACTTTGCCCCCCTTTTTCTCAATAAATGCCACGTGGTACTGTTTTGCATGGTGCAGTTTTTCTGAAGCCATGCGATGACCAAGATCAAACACTGGCAGTAACACCATTCTCTAAGCAGATTTATTCTAAAGATAAATTTTTATCCAAATTAGTTCCCAAACTTGTGTAACTGAATTTTAGTTTTCTTTTCTTTTCTCTTTTTCTTTTTCTTTTCTTTTTTCTCAAGACAGGGTTTTTCTGTATTGTCCTGGAACTCACTCTGTAGACCAGGCTGGCCTCAAACTCAGAAATCCACCTACTTCTGCCTCCCAGTAACTGAATTTTAAACTTAATATAAAAATCATAAATATTCAATCTAATTTTGACATTTTTTCCTATTCTATTTTTATAAACTTTTACCTGGATAATTAAAAAATATTAGTTGTTTTCACACTTACTATATTGCCTCCAATCAAAAACACATAAGTTCGAAATTGTTCTTGATAATATTGAAAGTTAGGCGTTATTATACTTCTGAAGCTCTAAAGTAATGCCAAAGCTCTGCAAGTAGCACATGAATCACCACATGCTGACATAGAATCTAGGAATTACATATATGCAAAAATACATGTACAGTATATATGACAAAGGAAAACTTAAATCTATGTAAATTATTCTGCATAGTCATATAGAACAGTTTTTTATATGGTAGTTAATATTGAGGAGAAAATAATCTATTAACTGATAAGTGAATAAATGAAATGTGGTGCTTACATAAAATAGAAGTTGTTCAACAATAAAAAGAAATCTCTCTCTCTCTCTCTCTCTCTCTCTCTCTCTCTGTCTCTCTCTGTATGTGTGTATGTGTGTCTGTAATCATTAGAACACTTAGCCAAATGAAAGGAACCTGTTAGAAAAGTAAAAATACCATATATAATGTTATTTTAGAACTATGAAGTATCCAAAATAAAACTATAGGTCATAAAGATTAATGATCGCTCAGGATTTAGGGAGACTTGGAAGATGGGAAGGGATGGAATACAGAGTTCCATTCTGTAACAATGAAATGTTCAAAATTTTGTTGTAGAGATGGACACGTTAGTCAGTAAATTTTATACACTAATGCCTTTCAAATTGTGTCTGTAATCTCTTTCCTAGACTCAGAAGGAATATTCTGACCATGCTCCTATGAAACTTGTGAGAGAAGAGAAGGAAAAGAGAATAAAATATGTTTCAGATACTAGAAATGGTATACAATAGATAATGGAGCATAATGGTATAGAGAAGTTGTGAGGTCATAGCCACTTTAGTTAGAAAAAGAAAGTTGATTTAGAGATGATGTTTAAGTTAAACCTGAGTAATATGAAGAAATAAAATATCCTGAGTTAGGAGAAAGTGTGAGTTTCTGGCAAAACTCACTTTAATCCAGTCTGGGTTCATCCTGAGAGGCAGGCTGGCCTGAAATGGAATGTGAGAGAGAAAATTGGAGCCAGGACAAATATTTTCTGCTCTAGGCTCGAAGTTTAATGTAGGAACTCAGTTTATATAGTGTGGGAAAAAACCACAGTCCCCAACCCCCAGTCTTTGAAGGCACAGGTGAATGTCCATAGGCATAGGCGGGTCCAAAGGATGTTGTCTTCTGGGACAAAAAGGTCTTCTCAGCAGGTTGTGGAGACAAGGCAGAGCAGAGCAGCTCTGGTGGATCTGAAGGTTATTGCCAGTGGATCTTAGCGCCTGCAGGGGGCTGGGTTTTGAAAGACAGTGATTAGCATAAAAAGTAAGAATAACTTACTGGACCACCTGAATAACTGCAGGTGGTCCAGTGGTGACATAGAGCTGGGAGACCCCAACAAGAAAGATAGTTCTTTCGAGTATAATACATTTGAGTAGAAACCGACCTTAACATATTATGTTACCAGCAAATAATGAAAATGAAGGGTGGAAGGTCATAGACTGTACTCTGTTTTGGAATGTTTCCCCAAATCCCATGTGTTTCAAACATATCTTCCAAGTCTGGGACTATTGAGGGGTAGTGATAAACATCTTTAACACATGGAACACAGTAGGGAGATTGAGGTTGATGTCATCATGGTTTTGAAGATGACTATGAGACTCTTCACTCCTTAGTCTCTCCTGCTCACCAAAAGGTGATCAGCTCTGCTCCATTGCATGCTGTCTTCCCACACACACTCCTGACAAGTACAAAAGCACCAGGATCAAGTTCATAGCCCTGAACTTCCCAAGCTATAGGACAAAGTAAAATGTCCTCTTTCTGAGGACAATTTATTTGTCTGAGGTATTGGAAAGAATGATGATGGAAAGAAAATTAACACAGATGTCCACCAAGTATGAATATATATATAAAATTATACAATAATATTGGATAAATATTATTAAACCTACAGAATATACAGTTTATTCTAAAGCGTAATATATAATATAGAGATTTAAAAGATTTGATCAAAATATTTCATCACTGATTAGAAATTTGTTCTACATGTAACAGTTTCTTGTAGGTACACAGATTGTACCATGCTGCTTAGGCTTGTGATCCCCTGAATTCAGGAGCACTAACACAACACTACCTGGTAAGTTATTCTGTTTGATTTTACATTTTTGTCAATTCTTAGACATTTATTTGGAGTACAGTTGTCACATAGTGAGTCCCAACTTCATCATTCTGAGCTGCTACCCAGTGTCAACAGCTTCACTTTCTAAATGCATAACCAGCAGAGTCGACACACAAATGTCACCAATCTTCTAGGCATACAAATAGCAAATGTTCCATTTTGTTGTTTTCACTTCCAACTTTGCAGCTTGAGGTCACTGTCATCATGGCTTTAAAGGGAACTAATCTGCTTAAGTATCCTTATTTGAAATAAAACTAAGACCTTTGTTACCAGGATCATAGAGTATTCAGAAGCATAAAATTCATGAAGCAGAGTTAGATTCTTGAAGGGAAAAGGCCATTCAGATACCTCTGTATGAAATCTGGTCTGTGGGGCATGCACACAGTATTTTATGAGAGGGGAGAGTTACACTTTGATTCACATCATCATGGCCCCTTTTACATGTTCTAAATGTAAATGAGAATTTTAAAGTTAATATCAGTATAAATCAAACTATACTTGTTCCATCATGCACTGGTTCAGTCATTTACAATATTTCACATTCCAAGTTGATGAATTATATAGCATATGAACATAACAGCTTATATCTTAGGTTTTGGCTTTCTATTTCAATTTATGTTTTTTATTGATTATTTTATTATTTATATTAATACTTGCAATTTCACTGGCCTGTGATCATTGCTTACATGAAAAAAATGGGGGAAATTTAACAATAAACAAAACTAAAAGTGGAGTAAAAGTTAAATACTTTATGATATGGCATGTGTGTACATGTGTATAAGAGAAAATGAGGTACATATGTGCATATGAGAGAGAGGCAGACGTCGGAGAAAGAGACAGGCATACAGATATTTAGACAGATACAGAGACAGACAGAAACAGAGTGACACACAGAGAGGAAAATTTGAACCTCACAGCATATCATGAATGCTTCTGGCTTCATTAACAGCATCATCTGAGACTGTTGAACTGCTTAAACAGAAAGAGTTTTGAATATGCCACCTGGGGTGAGGTGGCATTAGCATAACTGTGGGGAGAATCCTACACCATAGAATCCTCTCCCTAACTAAGTTTCTTAAATAGTAACATCTCCTAAGTCAAGTTTTTGATTATAAAACTCAGAACATTGCATTCTCAAGTGACATTCGCTTACTGGAGCAATATGACAAATCATACACATCCACAAGTGAGCAATCTCACTTTCAAATTCTTAACAATGCTCAGAACAAATGACTAACATTAATTAGGATCTCAGAGAAATCTGAACTTGTATTACCTTTCCAGGAAATAAACCTAAGCAAATCAAACCATGCCCTGAACTACAGTAAATATTCAATGAATAATTAGGCTTTAATTTTTCTCTTGGTTATGTAATGCACTGGTGACCTATGATTGCTACAGGGTAAGGATTCAGACTACATTTTCTCAGAGCATGAAAATTAAATTGACTAATTGATGTTGACTTTTTCATTTTTACTTCAAAAAGCCTGTAAGTTAGAGGAAGCTTTAAAAGACCTCCATAGGATATTTTAAGGATTATACATTAAATTCTATACCCTCACAGTTTATTGACTTGCTTTCCTTAAAATCAAAGCCCAATCCATTTAATATTCCACTAAAATATTTAGGATATGAATTGTGGATGCAAGATAACTGTGACTTCTCAAAACATATGAGTCACACACAGGTCATTCATTGGACCAGGATCCATAACAGTTTGGACATTTGCACCATTTCCCAAAGCTGCTTGGGAAATTTCAATTCTAGTGGTAAAAGCACATCAATAATTAATAAAAGGATGAACATCAGTTCACAAAATACTCCTTTTATAAATTTTAAAATATAATTAAATTTATATGTCCCAATTAGTTGGTCATTAATAAGCAATATATACATATAATCTAAGGTTTTAAAATTATATTTTACCTCTGACTACTTTCTGATATTTTTCTGTGTGTATTTGTGGTGTGCATATGTTTGTATGTTTGTGTACATGTCTGCTTTCATGGCCATGGACATATATATACATACATGCAGGAGTCAACCTTAGGTGCCAGTCCTCCATGACCATCTAGCTTGGTTTTTGAAGTATGGTCTGTCACTGGCATTAACTACCCTGGGTAAAGCCCTAGGTTCCACATGTCTCTGCCTTCCTGGCTTTGAAGATACAAGCTCCTGCCCAACATCCAGCCTTGATATGCATGTTCTATAGAATATAAATAAGTCCCTGTGCTTGCATGGTGCATATTTTTATGAGTCAGTAATCTCCCAGTCCTTCTATTTGATTTGTAAAGCCATCAGATTTAGAACATTTTGTTCTCCATCAGGACATAATATATTCTCTATTCTTAAAATTCATTATAATATCCTATCCAAAGATCAGTTACTCCTTTAAACTGTACTACTTATTCCTTACTTGGGATTTCTTTTAAAATGTATTTCATTTCTGACATGCAGAAAAACTTTTAAGTACTTACATGAAAATAAATAAAGTTTTACAAAACTTTATTAGATTCCTAAATAATAATAGTTTTCTTAGTCTGACAAGTAAAAACCATGAGATGAATGGCTATAATTATACTGACCTGTTCACCTAACAGAGCTATCTAATTTTGGTTACCATGGAAAACTATGCTAAGAAAGCAACAGCAGCAGAAATTTAATTTAATGCCAGTTCTAGTAAGTGGTTCCTTCTGAAGTGTCTAGCTCCTTTTCCTTTGATATGTTCTCTAGGCTTACCTGTTGAATCATCCATGACACCTGCTCTAGAAAGTCAGTAAACTTTACATTACCCCACACAGAAGCACACATTTCTTCCAGCTTTTTTAGCAAGTATACAATGAGCATTTTCACAGGCAGTAACATCTCCTTTCAGCTGCCCTCTGAGTTTTCACTGTCAACAGGAAGCTGCATTTCACACTCATGATGTGCTTGACTTTCCAGGGGTGCTCAATACTGCTGGACATACATGCTTAGTACAGCTTATGTTCTTGACTTAGGGAGTCTTCTATGCTCCCTTCTCATTGTTATTGACCTGGACCTGCCTGTTCAACAGTTAACAAAATTTGTGCTTATTATGCTTCTTTAACACCCCATCCTCTTAACTGGGGAGGAGAGAAACATGTTTGCATGTCCTGGAAAAAAAGAAAAGATCAAACACCTAAACAAGTACATAAACCTCAGTTCAAGTAGCCTGTGAATGCTTTGATGGAGGCTCACCAATTACTCCAACAGCCCAGAAATCAATGAGATTATTATACAGCTCAGCAGAAGCAATTTGCTAGTTTCAGGATGAGGTTTCTGTGGGCTAGTCATCTTTCAAGCTTGAAACATTCAGAATTGGAAATTCCAGATCCAAGTTTCACAAACACTGATTAATAATTTCTAAATAATCAGACTTTTGCAGACTTTCATAATTGTCACTAAGATGGAAGAAAGGTTTTGCCATCCTTCTTTGCTATTCCCATGGGAGTGAAGCACTGGGTCCATGACATGGTTCTGTCCATGTCAATAATATATATTCACTCAGGACTTCATATGTTCTTTTTATAAATCATTTTATTTGTTTACATTTCAAATGATATCCCCCTGCCTGGTTTTCCGCCATCCCCCATCTCATCCCTCCTTATCTGCCCCCTTATGCCTCTAACCTGTTCACCCCCTCCAGCCTAAGCCTTCTAGCATCTCCCAATGCTGTGATATCAAGCCACCCTCTCCTCCCATTGATGTCAGCTAAGGCTCTCCTCTGCTTTATATGTATCTGGAGTTCTGACTCCCTCCAAGTATACTCTTTAGATTGTGGTTTTGTTTCTGGGAGCTCTGGGTGGTCCAGTTAGTTGATATTGTTCTTCTTATGGGGTTGCATTCCCCTTCAGTTTCTTCATTCTTTCCCCTAGCTCTTCCATTGGAGTCCTCAGGCTTAGCCTTATAGTTGCCTGTAAGTATCTCCATCTGTATTGATCAGGTGCTGGAAGAACCTCTCAGGGAACATCCATATCAGGCTCCTGTCAGTAAGCACTTCTTGGCATCAGCAATAGTATTGGGAGTCGTTGGTGACCGATCAGATGGATTCTTATGTATGGTAGTCTCCAGACAGCCTATACTTAAGTCTTTGTTCCATTTTTTGTCCCTATCTTTCTTTTTGAAAGGAACACTTCTGGGTTTAAAATTTTGAGATGAGTGAATCACCCCATCCCCCTTTTTAGTTCCCAACAGGGTACAGAGCTAAACAAAGATTACTCAACTGAGGAATCTTGAATGACTGAGAAGCACTTAAAGAAATTTTCAACATAATTAGTCATCAGGGAAATTGCACATCACAATAACCCTGAGATTCTACCTCACACCAGTCAGAATGACTGAGATCAAAAACTCAGATGAGAGAAGACACTGACAAGGATGTGGAGAGAAAGGAACACACCTCCATTACTGGTGGGTCTGCAAGCTGGTAATATCACTTTGGAAATCAATCTGGTGGATCCTCATCTGTTCTTTACATATCTATGAGTGTGCTCCCCCCCCTACTCCTTGGGTGCTCTGAGGGTCGGGTTGGTTGATATTGTTGTTCTTCCTATGGGGTCACAAACCACCTCAACTCCTTCAGTCCTTCCCCTAACTCCTTCATTGTGGTCCCCATGTTCAGTCCATTGGTTGACTGCAAGCATTTGCATCTGTATTGGTAAGGCTCTGGCAAAGCCTCTCAGGACACAGCTATCTCAGGTTCTAGACAGCAAGCACTTCTTGGCATCAGCAATAGTGTCTGGGTTTGGTGTCTGCCTATGAGATGCATCAGCAGGTGGAACAGTCTCTGTCTGAACTGTCTATTCTTCATTCTCTGGTTCACTCTTTCCCTGTATTTCCTTTAGACAGGAGCAATTTTGGGTTAATATTTTTTAAATTGGTGGGTGGCACTGTCAATCAACCGTGGGGCAATGCCTCACCTCTGGATATGGTCTCTACAGCTTCTCTCTCTCCTTTGTTGGGAATTTCAGCTAATGTCATCCCAGTTGAGGGAGCCTCTTGCTTTCCTGGCATCTGGGACTTTCTGGTTGTTATTCCTAGATCCCCATTTTCCACTGCTAAATACCTCTGCTCAATTTCCTGATCCTCTATACTTCTCCCCCATTTCTTCCCACACCTGATCCTGCCTCCTCTTTTTCCCTCCCACACCTCTCTCTCTTCCAAGTTCCTCTCTCCCTTTACCGCCCATGATTATTTTGTTCCCCCTTCTAAGTAGGACTGAAGCATCCACACTTGGGTCTTCCTACTTGAGCTTCATATGGTCTGTAAGTTGTATCGTGGGTATTCCAAACTTCTTGCTAAATATACACTTGTCATTCAGTGGGTATATACAATGTGTGTTCTTTTTTGACTGGGTTACCTCACTCAGGATGATATTTTCTAATTCTATCCATTTACTGTGAATTTCCTGAAGTCATTGTTTTTCATAACTGAGTAGTATTCCATTGTATAAGTGTACATTGTCTGTATTCATTCCTCTCCTGAGGGATATCTGTGTTGTTTCCAGCTTCTGCCTATTATAAATAAAGCTGCTATAAACATAGTGAAGCATATGTCTTTGTTATATGTTGGAGCATCTTCTGGGTATATACCCAGGAGTGGTATAGCTGGGTTGTCATTTAATACTATGTCCAATTTTCCGAGTAACCACCAGAATGTTTTCTAGAGTAGATATTCCAGATTGCAATCACACCAGCAATGGAGATGTGTTCCTTTTTCTTCATATCCACACCAGCATCTGCTGTCACATGAGTTTTTTATCTTAGCCATGCTGACTGGTGTGAGGTGGAATCTAAGGGTCATTTTGACTTTCTTGTATATATTGGATATTAGCCTTCTATTGAATGTAGAATTGATAAAGATCTTTTCCAAATCTTTTGGTTGTCATTTTGTTCTGATGACAGTGTCATTTGCCATACAGAAGCTTTTCAATTTTATGAGATCCTATTTGTCTATATTTGACCGTAGAGATGGGGCCATTGGTGTTCTTCTCAGGAAAATTTCCCCTAAGCCCATGTGTTTGAATGTTGGGGTCTCCCACCTCCACTAATCACTCTCCCTCAAAACATCAGCCCTTCATAGGCGCACAGGCATACCAGAGTTGCTACGGGGAAGACCTCCCCAGATCTCCAAGAATGCAGCGTCCTCGGACCACCCACTATCATTCAGACCTCCTCGATCCTTGGACTGCCTACGTCATCTCTGCCCATGATCCCTTGGTCTGCCCACTATTGTTCTGACCGCCTAGATCCTTGGACCCACCTACAATTGGACCGCAACGGCAGCTTCAAAGGGACTCAAGGGCAGGCTGGGAATTTTTCCTTGTACTTAAGCAAGTCCGATTATTAAAACGTGGGAGCTCTGATCAGTGAATTGACAGGGCATTCATTTTCCTTTCACAGCCTATTCTCTTTTAGGATGTTCAAGCCTTTCAGTACGGACCCAGACCGGAGTGTTTCTGTGGGCACAGGAACACACATTAGAAGATCTTTCCCAATCACTCTTTTAATAGATTCAGCATATCTGGTTTTGTGTGGAGGACTTTGATCCACTTGGACTTGAGCTTTGTACAAGGAGATGATAATGGGTCAATTTGAATTCTTCTACATGGTTACCAACACTTAAGTCAACCCCATTTGTTAAATATGCTGTCTTTTTCCCACTGGATAGTTTAAACATCTTTGTCAAAGATCAAGTGACCAAAGGTATGTGGGTTCATTTCTGGGTCTTCAGTTCTATTCCACTGATCTACCTCTGTCTCTGTACCAGTTCTATGCATTTTTTTTTATCACTATTGCATTTTAGTAGAGCTTGAGGTCAGGGATCGTGATTCCCACAGAAATTCTCTTATTATTGAGAATACCTTTCTCTGTCCTGGGCTTTTTGTTGTTTCAAATGAATTTGTGAATTGCTCTTTGTAACTCTATGAAGAATTGAGTTGGTATTTGATAGTTACTGCACTGAATCTGTAGATTGCTTTTGGTACGATGACCATATTTACTATGTTAAACCTGCTGATACATGAGCATGGGAGTTCTTTCCATCTTCTGAGATCTTCAATTTCTTTCTTCAGAAACTTGAAATATTTGTACAGATCTTTCACTTGCTTTGTTAGAGTCACACCAAGATATTTTATTCATTTGTAACTATTGTGAAGGGTGTTGTTTCTCTAATTTCATTCTCAGCCCATTAATCCTTTTAGTAGAGGAAGGCTACTGATTTGTTTGAGTTCATTTTATATGCAGTTACTTTGACATTATGTTGCTTATGATTTGACGGACTTTTCTACTAGAATTTTTGGAGTCACTTAAGTATACTAGCATATCTTCTGGAAATAGTGATATTTTGACTTCTTCCTCTCTAAAATGTATCTATTTGACCTCCTTTTGTTGTCTTACTCCTTTGGCTAGAACTTTGAGTACTGTGTAGAATACATAGGGAGACAGTAAGCAGCCTTGTCTAGTCCCTGATTTTAGTGGAATTATTTCAAGTTTCTCTCCATTTAGTTTGATGTTGACTACTGGTTTGCTCTATACTCTATATGTTTAGGTATGGGCCTTGAATTCTTAATGTTTCCAAGACATTTAACATGAGGGGATAGTGAATTTTGTCAACCCTTTTTCAGTATCTAATGAAGTGATCATGTGTTTTTCTTTTTGCTTGAATATGTTTATACAGTGGATTATGTTGTTGGATTTCCATATTTTGAACCATCCCTGTAACCCTGAAATGAAGCCTACTCGATAACATTGAAAGATCATTTTGAAGTGTTCTTGGAATAGGTTTGTGAGAATTTTTTTTCTTGTTTTCTAATAAAATTTATTTTAAAATATAGAACACAGAATTGACATTTTTAAGTCACCAAAATAATTTATAATAGTTAAATGCCACTTAAATATACATGATATCTTCTGAAGCACTCAAACAGTTTTCAAAATCTATTTAGAATATTAAACATGATAGAAGTAGAAAAAACCTCCTATAAATTCCTCTATGAAAGGAAATTATTACAAGTTCCTGACTAGACAGAAACCATGCTATCTCCAAGGGAGAATCCTCAGTGTAACTCTTACTTCATAAAATAAATTGTGTAATATTCCTTCTGTTTCTATCTTGTGGAATAGTTTGAAGAGTATTGGTATTAGGTCTTCTTTGAAGGTCTAATAGAATTCTGCACTAAACCAATCTGGTCCTGGGCTTTTGTGGTTGGGATCCTGTTAGTGACTGCTTCTATATGCTTAGAGGTTATGGGACTGTTTAGATGGTTTATCTGATCATATTTGGTATCTGTCTACAAAACTGTTCATTTCCTCCAGATTTTCCAGTTCTGTTGAATATAGGCTTTTGTAGTAGGATCTGATTTTTTTTTAAATTTCCTCAGTTTCTGTTGTTATATCTCCTTTTTCATTTCTGATTATATTAATTTGGATACTATCTCTGTACCATCTGCTTCTCTGGCTAAGGGTTTATCTGTCTTGTTGATTTTCTCAAAGAACCAGCTCCTGGTTTTGATGATTCTTTGTTTTGCTCCTTTTGCTGCTATTTGGTTGGTTACAACCCTGAGTTTGATTATTTTCTACAATCTACTCCCCTTGGGTGTGTTTGCTTCTTTTTGTTTAGAGCTTTCAACTATGCTGTTAAGCTTCTAGTATATGCTCTCTCAAGTTTCTTCTGGAGGCACTTAGCAATTAAAAACCTAGTAAACAGAAATTTTAATTCTAAATCAATGAAGTTCCTCAAGTGGACAAATTTCTTGAGAAACCCAACTCTTTAAATAATAAAAATAAACTGCAAATAATAAAAATAAACTGCAAATATCTAAAATATGAGATAAAGAGAAATTGTTAAGTATTTTGGGGAAGATGATTTTTAAATATTAAATTATAGACCAGTATTTCTGAGAAATATGGACTAGAAATTTTACTCATTTAAAGAGATATAAGAAAATATTATGAATAATTTCATAGGAAAAACTCAGGAGAGATACACTTCACCTAGCTTAAATATTTTACAGTAAATGAATGTATCAGTATCTGCTTCAGTACAGATTATATATTTTAGCACTTTTGCATATTGCATGAAATTAAATTATTTACTCTTTTTTAATTAATTAATTAATTGATTGATTGATTTTTTTTACACTCCATATTTTCTTCACCCCACCCTGTTGACTCTCTGACTGTTCCACATCCCACACCACCTCCCCACCCCCATGTATCCACATGGATGTCCCCACCCCTTACTCCACCTGACCTCTGAACTCCCTGGGTCCTCCAGTCTCTTGAGGGTTAGGTACATCATCTGTGAATGAACACAGATGTGGAAGTCCTCTACTGTATATGTGTTGGGGGCCTCTTATCAGATGGTGAATGCTGACTGTTTTGTGGCCCAGTACCCCAGAGATCTCTAAAGGTCCAGTTTAACTGAGACTCCTACAGGATCACCTCTCTCCTCAGCTTCTTTCAGCCTTCCCTAACTCAACAACAGGGTCTAGTTGCTTCTGTCCATTGGTTGGGTGCAAATATCTGCATCTGACTCTTTCAGCTGCTTGTTGGGTCTTCCAGAGTACAATCATGATAGGTCCCTTTTTGTTAGTGTTCCTTAGCCTCAGTAATAGTTTCAGGCCTTGAGACCTCCCCTTGAGCTGAATCCCATGTTGGGCCTGTCAATGGGACTTCTTTTCCCCAAGCTCCTCTCCATTTCCATCCCTGTAATTCTTTCAGATAGGAGCAATTATGTGTCAGAGTTGTGACTGTAGGATGCCTCCCACCTCATTTGATGCCCTATCTTCCTGCTGGAGGTGGACCCTATGACTTCCCTCTCCCTACTTCCAGACACATCCTCTAAGGTCCCTCCCACTGATTTCTGAGAGTCTCTTACCTCCCAGGTCTCTGGTACATTTTAGAGGGTCCCCCAGTGCTGTGGACTGGACTCAGTCAGTCTCTCAACTCACAGGAGAATCAGAGTCCCGGTACACAGGTAGGCAATGAGTCAGCAAAAAATGGCAAAAATACATGACATAAGGGAGTGTTGATCTGAATGCAGTTACTCAAAATGAGCATCAGATTTGTATTACTGAAGAAAACAGAAGTTAGGTGACACATTAGCCAAGGTACATTGATTTTATCTGAAACAAAATGGAGAAATGCATACATAAAGACTGGCAGGAACAAGGTAGTGGTTATAACCAAGATAAAAGGCGGCCCTTTCTAAAGTCAGCCATACTAGGAGCCAGGTGAGGATTCCACTCCCTAGTCTTAATTTATGCTATTCCTCTGATCCTTGTGAAATCTTGCAAGAGATGGTTCTGCTATTGCTAACCTTTTCATGAATAATGTAGTACTGTAGTTCCTCCTTCAACCACAACTCTCCTTCTTCCTAGGCCATTATAAGTTCTTGCATATGGGAGTGACTCAGCTGTAATTCTAAGTTTACTTTGTAGAACTTGCCCTGATATTTCAACCTCATACCCAGTAAACTGCAATGTCTGATTTCTTTCACTGTCTATCAACACTGTAGGCATTACATCTGAATGCATTACCTATAATATAACACTGACTATTGCAAAGACAAATCTGGACTACATCTGTGCTATGAGATGTCAAGGTTCCAGGAGACCAGTTTCCATAAAACTTTTTGCCTCAGGACTGCGGCCAAACTTTTGGGCCTGTCATGCAATTTTCACTAGAGTGGGTGTGGCACCCCAGGCTCCTGTCTCCAGAGGTTGACTGTTTCCATTCTTTCTGCTGGTCCCAAGATGTTCAGTCCTTATCTTTTACCCAATACCAGATCAGTTTCCACTCTTCTACCTAACTATGTAAAATTAATTTAATAATTTAATATATAAGAGAAAATTAGCATATTAATTCTAATAATATGTAAGCCTATTAAATTATGACATGTGGTTCAACACCAGAATCCAAGGATGTTTTATCATATGAAAAGTAGTCATAAATATTCTATTATTACACTAATATTCTAATATATTATAATCTATTATTTGACTGAATAAACTATAATTTTATGAAAAGACTATCAACAAATTAGAAATGAGAGAATGTATACGCAAGCACTAAACAAATATTTTCTAAATATATAAATTAAAATCATTGAACTTTGTTTCACATTATACTAAAAATGAATTCAACACAGATCAAAGACATAATATAAAATGTTACTAGGAAAGATAATATGTATCTGAAATTTGGACAAAATAAGATTTTCTTGGAGATAAATATGAATCATGAAAATTCATAAAGATAATGTAAATGTGACAAGGATATTTTTCTCACTGAAAGGAACAAAATTCCTTGTTATTTTTATTCCTATAGCTTTGTAGTACAGTTTGAAGTAAGGGATGCTGAGACCTTTTGCAGTTCTTTTCTAAGTCAGGATTGCGTTAATTTTTCTTTTTTTAATGTGTGTTTCCACATGAAGCTGAAAATTGTGCTTTCAATTTCTGTGAAAAACTACATAGGAATTTTATGGAGACCTTATTGAATCTGTAGATTACTTTTGGTTGGATGGATATTTTTCCTATATTAATCCTACTGATACAAGGGAAGGAAGATCTTTCTATCTTCTAATATATTCTTCAACTTCATTCTTCAAAGAATTGATGTTTTTAACCATACAAGTATTTTACCTAATTTGTTAAAGATACCACAATATATGTTATATTATTTGAGGGTATTGAGAAAGGTGATATAGCATCTGCAAGATATGCTAGGCCGATAGTAGGACAAAAACCTATGGGGCTAACCAAATAATAACTGATTTGACTTAATGCTGACTCTACAACATGGCAAGCATACCTGACACTGCCTCATTGACCAAGAACCTGGGATTAGATAGCCCAGGGACCTAGGTAAAAAACAAATAATAGTGATCTAATAAAAATATAATGATTAAATGGCTCCTAGTGATATTTTGCTATTCTCAAAGATCATTTCCTTGTTCAGCCATCATCACAGAAGCTTACTCCTATTGCAGATGGTAGCAAATATAAAGACGTGACATTATTGCAGAGAGTGAGGAACCTTGGACCACTTAGCCATAGGTGGGATGTCTCCATTAAATCCTTCCTCAAAGAAGTCAGAGAACTTCATGAAAGAGGATGTGAAAAGAGTATAAGAGACAGAGGGATGGATGACAACAAGAAATTGTGGCCCTCTAAACCAACATGAGTAAAGCTCATATGAACTTACAGAGACTGGAGAAGAATGCACTGGGTCTGTGTGGATCTGCACCAGGTCTTCTATATGTATTTAGTAGCTTTGAGTTTAGTATTCTCATGAGACTCCTGAGTGTGCAACAACTGTGTCTTGTGCCTCCTCTTGGGCTCTTTTCTCTCAGTTTGTCCAGCTTTAATGTGATCTTTTCTTTTGTTTGTTTGTTTTATCTTTTCCTATTTTCATTTATTTAAAAAATGGGTGGATGGGTGAATGGATGGATAGATGGATGTAGAGAAGAATGAATGAAAATCTTAGCCCCTAGGGTAAGTGTATTACCAATTACTTAACTGCAATTTACACCTGTTGGAAGATGTAGTGGCTGTTCCTGGTTGTCAGCGTGACAATATCTGAAATAAACTACAATCAAGAATTGGAAAGCTCACCTGTGATCCTAATCTGGAGGTTGGAAGATGTAAGTTTTTGACCTGAATCTTGACATGGCAATATTAAAACATAGTGGCTATGAATCTCAGAATATTAAGACAGGACGATCTCTGAGTTCAAGATCATCTGGTGCTGAAGCTAGTCCAAGATCTAGGAATGGTGGCACACACTTTTAATCTGGGCCACACTTTCTGCTGGATACCTACATATGGACATTGGAAGAAGAAAGATTTACTCTCTTTCTCATATGCTTACCTTGTGAGACGGAGCAACTCCTAGGTTCTTGGAGTTCCATTCACAACTCCTGCTGATGATTTTTGGGAGCTGGACTACAGACTATAAGTCATCAACAAATTTCCTTACTATATAGAGACTACCCATAAGTTCTGTGACTCTATAGAACCCTGACTAATACAGAATAGAAACATCAGTTATCTCTTAGGGAGTAACTCTGGTTATAGCAACCACTCCAGGGCAGACCTCATGTTCAGTAGTAGATGAACAACATATAATGGACTGCACAGTTTTATTGTTGGTTTGTTATGTATGTGTGTGTGTGTGTGTGTGTGTGTGTGTGTGTGTGTGTCCTTTATATGATTACAGTTTGGCGGTTCTATTTTTTGTGTGTTTGTTTTCTTGGTTTTCATGTTGTACTGGGGTTTTTATGTTTCAGAAAAAGAATTTAAATTGGAGTGGCTAGGGAAGGGGAAAATACTTGATAGGACTTAGGTTGACAGGAAGGATAAGATCAAAATATATTTAAATTTGAAAATTGTTTTAAATAATTTATAAAGAGAAAGACTGATAGGTATGTTTTCCCTCACTTTTCTCCTAATATTATGACAAATACTCTGCAACAGTAAAGAAGTTCAGGGACAATCATTGGTTGGTATCTTTATTGAACTCAAAACATTAATCCTTTTTCTACTTGGCTGAAATTTATTGACAACAATGAATTTTCTCAATCATAAGAATATTAAAAGTTACAAGAGATAAAGGTAAAATAACATATAAAGGCAAACCTGTCAGAATTGCAAAAGACTTCTCAACAGAGACTATAAAAGTGAGAAGAGCTTTGACAGAGGTCATGCAGACTCTCAGAGAACAAAAATGCCAACCTGGGATAATACACCCAGAAAAACTCTCAATTCCCATGGATGGTAAAACCAAGATATTCCATGACAAAAACAAACTTAAACAGTATCTTTCCACAAACCCAGCCCTATAAAGGATAATAGGTGAAAATTTTCAAGACAAGGGGAGAAATTACATCCTAGAAAAAGCAAGAAATTAATCTTCTTTCAACAAACCCAAAAGAAGATAGCCACACAAACAAAATTTTACCTCTAACAACAAAATTAACATGAAGCAACTGGCCCTTAACATCTCTTAACATCAATGGACTTAGTACCCAATTTAAAAAACAAAACAAAACAAAACAGAAAAAAACAGACTGGATGCATAAGAAGGACCTAACATTTTACGGTATACAGAAATCTTACCTCAGTGACAAAGACACTATCTCAGAGTAAAAGTCTGGAAAAACATTCCAAGCAAGTGGTCCCAAGAAACAAGCTGAAGTAGTCATTGTAATTTTGAATAAAATGGATTTTCAACCAAAAGTTATCAAAAAGAGATGAGTAGGGATATTTCACACTCACCAAAGGAAAAATCTGCCAAGATGAACTCTCAATTCTGAAAATCTTTACTCCAAGTGCTAGGGTACCCACATTCATAAAAGTAACTTTGCTAAAGCTCAAAGAACACATTGAACATCACACAAAATTAGTGAGAGACCTCAACACACCACTCTCACTAATGGACAGATCATGGAAACAGAAATTACATAGAGATAACAGTGAAACTTAGAAAAGTTATGAACCAAATGGATTTTACAGACATCTGTAGAATATTTCATATATATACATACACACACACATTTTCTCAGCACCTCATGGTGTCTTCTCCAAAATTGACATATAATCAGTCACAAAACATGTCTCAACAGATAGATACAAGAAGACTGAAATAATCCCATGCATCCTACCTGATCTCCACAGACTAAGGATGGTCTTCAATGACAACAAAAACAGCAGAAAACTCACATACACATGGAAGTTGAACAGCTCTCAACTCAATGAAAATTTAGTCAGGGAAGAAGTAAAGAAAGATATTAAAGAATTTAATGAAAATGAAGGCCCAACATACCCAAACATATGGCACACAATGGAAGCAAAGATAAGAGGAAAATTCAAAATTCGGAATGCCTCCAAAAAGAAACTGGAGAGATCATACACTAGCAGCTTAACATTACACCTGAAAGCTCTAGAACAAAAAGAAGCAAATACACCAAAGAGAAGTAGACAGCAGGAAATAATGAAACTCGGGGCTGATATCTACCCATTACAAACAAAGAGAAATATAGAAAAAAATGAACAAAACCAGGACCTGGTTATTTGAGAAAATCAACAAGATAAATAAATGTTTTGCTAAATAACCAGAGGGCATAGAGACAGTATCCAAATTAACAAAAGCAGAAATGAAAAAAAGAGACATAACAAAAAAAAAAAACTGAAAAAATTCAAAACATTATCAGATCCTACTAGAAAAGCCTACACTCAACAAAATTGGAAAATCTTTATGAAATGTATAAATTTCTAGACAGGTGTCTGTGGGAAATTGGGCAATGGAATTGGAGACAGACAGGCTGGTCTCCAGTACAGTTGAGGGCTGAAACCTGAAAACGGTGATAATTCACTTTCATGTCACTGTGGGCATTCTCTCATGCTCCTTGAACTCTGGCTCCTGTGTAAGTTACTGCCCCCACAGCCCCCACAATAGAAGCATGGCTAGAAGTCATGTAGACAATGTCCTAAGCTTCTGACCTTCAGGCTAAACTCCTCCTCAGTTACCTACCAACAGTAAAGACCATAAAAAGGCATTGGTGTTGTGTTGAGAAATTTTTTTCTCTGTGCCCATTTCTTCAAGGCTTTTCCCTACTTTCTCCTCTATCAATTTCAGTGTCTCTGGTTTTATGTGGAGGTCTTTGATCCACTTAGACTTGAGCTTTGTACAAGGAGATAAGAATGGATC
>NC_034602.1:3028979-3031940 GCF_900095145.1 Mus pahari | reverse complement strand
TTTGATGTTGGCTACTGGTTTGCTGTAGATTGCTTTATTAAGACCATAAAAAGGGTTGTTCAGTCCCTGCTTTCTCTCTTACATGTCTTTCTTACTTCTAACTCTCTTACTTCTTACTCCTCACTCTAACCTTGTCTCTCTTTGTCTTCTCCTCTCCTCTCTCTTCTCTTCTCTTCTCTTCTCTTCTCTTCTCTTCTCTTCTCTTCTCTTCTCTTCTCTTCTCTTCTCTTCTCTTCTCCTCTCTCTTAATCCTTCTTTCTCTCTAACCTTCTCGCCCCCTCTCTCTCCCTTCTCTCTTTCTCCCTGCATTGCTACAATCAAGTTCTAAAACCATAGAGAGTCTCTGCTCATCAAGGCTGTGCTCACTAGCATCAGTGTTGGGAACCTCTTCCCTCATCCCTCATTCCCATAACCCCAGTGGCTTTAGCAAAGTAGTACCAGGGCTCCCCAGGAATTTAGCAAAGTGCCCCAGGGCTCCCAGGTAGGGCTGGCCCTTTCCATCCCCTTAAGAGTGGTTCAGAGGCTTAGATAACCACCCAGGGATGAGTGGAAGGTAGATAGCAGTCCTCCCATACCTGGAGAACCGGAGAATAGGTGGAACTCTGGTTGGGTGTGGGTCTTCCCCTTTCCCCTCTTCCCCAGGGCCCCACTTTTTACTTCCCAAAAGGTGTCTGTTACCAAATTTAGGTCAGGATCAGATAGACCATCTAAACAGTCCTATAAAACCTAAAAAGTAGAAGCAGTGTCTGCCTGGTCCTTGCTCCTGGGGCAGAACCCCTAGCTGGTCTGCTCCCGTGAAGACTCCATACCTTGATCCATTCTAGATTACCTGCTGTACTCAGAGCAGTTGGTAAGAAACCCTCTCCTCACCCCACCCCACACAAATTGTGGAGCTATTTCTGGGAGCCTGGTGGACTCCGGACACATCACCCACCAAACCCTCATCCTCCTGAAAACCAGTTCGCTTCTATTCCTTCCACCCCTTCCTCCAGGTCCTTGCTCTTGTTGATTTGCTCCCTGAAGACTTCATATCCCGATCCATCCTAGAGGATCTGCTGCACTCAGAGCCATTGTCCAAAGGCCTCCCAGGAGATTTACTGCAGCCAGGGCAACAGATCAGCAGCTTATCCACCCCGGTGAAGATCCCCCATTTGGAAGGCCCCATGGGTGGTCCACTACAGCCAAGGCCACAGGCCTACTGGGAGACCTGAAGCAACCTAGGTACAAAAGAGGCAAACTTCAGACAGTTACCCCAATCAATAAACACCAGGATTACCAGTTGCCAAAACACAAGCACAAGACCATAAGCAATAGAATCCAATATACATGAGCACCATCAGAACCCATTTCTCCCAGCACAGCAAGTCCTGAATATACTGACACACCTGAAAAATCAGGAATCTGTCCTAAAATCCTGTCTCATTAAAATAATAGAGTCCTTTAAGGAGGATATCAATAACTCACTGAAAGAAATACAGGAAAACACAAATAAACAGGTAAAGTACTTGAATAAAGCAATCCAAGACCTAGAAACAATAAAGGAAACACAAATGGAGGCAAACCTAGAAATGGAAAATTCTAGGAAAGAGGTTAGGAATTACAAATGCAAGTATCAAAAACAGAATACATAAGATAGAAGAGAGAATCTTAGGGGTAGAAGATACTGTAGAAGAGATTGACACAACTGTCAAAGAAAATTCAAACCATAAAAAACTCCTAACATAAGGCCTCCAGGAAATTCAGGACATAATGAAAATACCAAATCTAAAAATAATCAGAATAGAAGAGAACAAAGAGTTCCAGCTCAAAGGACCTGAAAACATCTTCAGCAAAATCATAGAAAAAAAATTCTCAAACCTAAGGGAAGAGATGGACATAAAGGTAAAGAAGCCTATAGAATACCAAATAAATGGGACATAATAATCAAAACACTAAATACACAGAAAAATGAAAGACTATTGAAAGTTGCATGGGAGAAGGGCCAAGTAACATACAAAGGTAGTCCTATGAGAATTAAACCAGACTCTAAGAGAATACAAATGCCATCCTTGTCTACTAAACCCAGCAAAACTCTCAATCAACATAGATGGAGAAACCAAAATATTCTAGGACAAAACCAAATTCAAACAGTATCTGTCCACCTATCCAGCACTACAGAGGATCCTAGAAGAAAAACTCCAACACAAGGAAGGTACCTGCACGAAAGGAAGGACAAGATATTAAGCATCTCACAATAAAGCCAAAAGAAGATAACCACAAGCATATAAGGCCATCTACAAAAACAAACATATCAGCAAGCAACAGTCATCTTTTTAAAATATCTCTCAATATTAATGAACTCAACTCACCTATAAAAACACACAAGCTAATAGACTGGATACACAAACAAATCCAGTATTTTGCTGCAAACCAGAAACACACCTCAATAAAAGTGACAAACTATCTAAGAGTAAAAGGATAGAAAAAGGCATTCCAAACAAATGCTCTGAAGAAACAATCAAGAGTCACCGTCTTAATATCCAATAAAATAGATGTCTTAGTCAGGGTTTCCATTCCTGCACAAACATCATGACCAAGAAGAAAGTTGGGGAGGAAAGGGTTTATTCAGCTTATATTTCCACATTGCCGTTCATCACTGAAAGAAGTCAGGACTGGAACTCAAGCAGGTCAGGGAGCAGGAGCTAATGCAGAAGCCATGGAGGGATGTTCTTTACTGGCTTGCTTCCCCTGGCTTGATCAGCCTGCTCTCTTATAGAATACAATACTACCAACCCAGAGATGGTCCCACCCACAAGGGGCCCTCCATTTGGTTACTAATTGAGAAAATGCCCCACAGCTGGATTTCATGGGGGCATTTACCCAACTAAAGGTCCTTTCTCTATGATAACTCTAGCTGTGTCAAGTTGACACAAAACTAGCCAGTATAATTGACCCCTTGTCAACTTGACACACAAACACATC
>NC_034602.1:2998248-3027084 GCF_900095145.1 Mus pahari | reverse complement strand
GATATTTTCTTTATTTACATTTCAAATATTATTCCCTTTGCTGGTTGCCCTCTGAAAAATCCCTATCCCCCCCCCACTCCCTCTGTTCACCAACCCACCCATTACTGCTTCCTGGTCCTGGCATTCCCCTACTGGAGAATCAAGCCAAGGGATTGTCTTCACATTGATGACAGACAAGGCTATCCTCTGTTACATATGCAGGTAGAGCCATGGATCCCTCTATGTGTACTCTTTGGTTGGTGGTTTAGACCCTGGGAGATCTGGGTGTACTGATTGGTTCATATTGTTGTTCCCCCTATGAGGCTAAAAACCCCTTCAGCTCCTTGGATCATTTCTCTAGCTCCTCCATTGGGAACCCAATGGTTGACTGAGATTGCATTTGCCAGTCACTGGCAGAGCCTCTCAGGAGACAGCTATATCAGGCTCTGGTCAGCATGTACTTTTGGTATCCATAATAGTGTCTGCATTTGGTGTGTTTATACGGGATGGTTCCCCAGGTGGGGCAGTCTCTAGATGGCCTGTCCTTCAGGCTCTGCTCTACATTTTGTCTCTGTATCTCCTCCCATGAGTATTTTCTTCCCCCTTTTAAGAAATACCAAAGTATCCTCACTTTGGACTTCCTTCTTGAGGTTAATGTGGTCTCTGAATTGTATCTTGGGGATTCTTCACTTTTGAGCTAGTATCCACTTATCAATGAGTACATATCATGTGTATTCTTTTGTGATTGGGTTACCTCACTCAGGATGATGTTTTCTAGTTTCATCCATTTACCTAAAAATTTCATAAATCATTGCTTTTTAATAGCTGAGTAGTGTTCCATCATGTAAATGTATCACATTTTTTGTATCCATTTCTCTGTTGAGGGACATCTGGGTTCTTTCCAGCTTCTGGCTATTACAAAGGCTTCTTTGAACATAGTGGAATATGTGTCTTTATTACATGTTGGAGCATCTTCTGGGTATATGCCCAAGAGTGGTATTGCTGGGTCCTCAGGTATTACTATGTCCGATTTTCTAAAAAACTGCCAAAGGGGCTGGTCTTCAATAACAGCAAAATCTACAGAAACCCAAGGTACACGTGGAAACTGAAAAATTCTTTACTCAATGGTAACTTAGTCAGGAAAGAAATAAACCAAAAATGAAAGACTTCCTTGAATTTAATGAAAATGTTGACATATCGTACCCACACTTATGGGACACAATGAAAGTAGTGCTAAGTGGACAATTTATAGTACTAAGTGCCCTGGTAAAGAAACTGGAGAGATCTTACACTAACAACTTAACAGTACAATTGAGAACTCTAGAACAAAAAGAAGCAAACTCATCCAAAAGGAGTAGAAGGCAGGAAGTATTCAAACACAGGGTTGAGATCAACCAAACAGAACCAGCCAACCAGCCAAACAAGCAAACAAAAATGATAGAAAGAATCAAGTAAACCAAAATCTCGTTCTTTAAGAGAATCAACAAAATAGAAAAACCTCTAGCCAAACTAATTAATGGGCCAAGAGGCAGTATCCAAATTAACAAAATCAGAACTGAAAAGGGAGACACAACAACAGAAACAGAGAAATTTAAAAAAAAAAAATCACCAGATCCTACTATACTCAACAAAACTGGAAAATCTAGAGTTAAATCAAGGGTAAAACAGGTCCATATCGCAAAAGGAAATAAACGAAGTCATTAAAAACCTCCCAACCAAGAAAAGCCCATGATCAGATAGATTTAGTGCAGATTTCTACCAGACCTTCATAGAAGACCTGATGGCAATTTTCCTCAAACTATTCCATAAAATAGAAAGAGAAGGAAGACTACCTAATTCATTATATGAAACCATAATTACTCTGATATCTAAACCACACGAGGACTCAACCAAAAAAAGAGAACTTCAGACCTATCTCACTTATGGAAAAAATACCCAATAAAATTCTTGCAAACCAAATCCAAGAACACATCAAAACCATCATTTATCTCAATCACATAGNCTTCATCCCAGGGATGCAAGGTTGGTATAATATACAAAAATCCATTGATGTAATCTGCTATATAAACAAACTCAAAGGGAAAAAACACATGATCATCTCCTTAGATGCAGAAAAACATTTGACAAAATCCAACACCTCTTCATGTTAAAAGTATTAGAGAGATCAGGAATTCAAGGCCCATACCTAAATATAATAAAAGCAATTTACTGCAAGCCAACAGCCAGTATCAAATTAAATGGAGACATACTTGATTCAATCCCACTGAAATTGGGGAAAAGACAAGGATGCCTACTCTCCCAATATCTAATCAATATAGTACTTGAAGTGTTAACTAGAACAATAAGACAACAAAAAGAGATCAAGAGAATACAATTTGGTGAAGAAGAAATAAAGGTAATGCTATTTGCAGATGATAGTATACATAAATGACCCCAAAATTATACCAGGGAACTTTTGCAGCTGATAAACAACTTCAGCAAAGTGGCCAGATATAAAATTTACTAAAATAAATCAATAGTTTTCCTTTATACAAAGGATAAACAGGCTGAAAAAGAAATTAGAGAAATAAGTCCCTTCACAATAGCCACAAATGATATAAAATATCTTGGGTTAACTCTAACCAAGCAAGTGAAAGACCTGTATGACAATAACTTGAAGTCTCTCAAGAAAGAAATCTAAGAAGATCTCAGAAAATGAAAACGTCTCCCAGGCTCCTGGATTGTCAGAATTAACCTACTAAAAATGGCCGTCCTACAAAAGGCAACATAAAGATTAAATGAAATGCCTATCAAAATAACAACACAATTCTTTAAAGACATGGAAAGAAAAAGTCTCAAATTCATCTGGAAAGGCAAAACAACCAGAATAGCAAAAACAATAAAATAAAATAAAATAAAATAAAATAAAATAAAATAAAATATATATAAAAAAAATGGCTGGGGGAATCACCATCCCTGACCTCAAGCTTTACTACAGAACTATAGTGATTAAAACTGCATGATATTGGAACAGAAACAGACATGCTGATCAATGGAATAGAATTGAAGACCCAGAAGTAAAACAACACATTACAGACACTTGATCTTTGATAAAGACACCAAAAATATACAATGAAAAAAAGAGAGCATCTTCAATAAATGGTGCTGGTTTAACTGGCTGTCTGTATGTAGAAAAATGAAAATAGACCCATATTTGTCACCTTGCACAAAGCTCAAGTCTAAGGGGATCATGATCCTCAATGGAAAACCAGATATATTGAATCTAATAGAAGAGAAAATGGGAAAAACCCTTGAAATCATTGGCACTGGGCGACATTTCCTAAACAGACCTCCAATGGCTCATGCTTTAAGATCAAGAATTGATAAATAGGACCTCATGAAACTGGAAAACTTCTGTAAGGAAAAGGACATAAGACAAATCAGCAGCCTACAGATTGGGAAAAGAAAGAAAGAAAAAAAAAACTTCACTAATCCTACATCTGAGAGAGGGCTAATATCCAAAATATATAAAGAACTCAAGAAGCTAATCACCATAAAACCAAACAACCCAGTCAAAAAGTGGGGTTTAGAACCAAACTTAGATTCCACAACTGAGGAATTTCGAATGGCTGAGAAGCACCTAAAGGAATATTCTAGGTTTTTAGTGATCAGAAAAAAGCAAATCAAAACAACCCTGAAATTCTACCTTACACCAATCAGAAGATTAAAACCTCAAGTGACAACACATGTTGGAGAGGATGTGGGAAAGAGGAACACTCCTCCATTGCTGTTAAGATTGCAAACTGATACAACCATTCTGGAAATTAATCTGAAGGTACCTCAGAAAATTGGAATAGATATACCTGAAAACCCAGCTATACCACTCCTGGGCATATATCCAAAAGATGCCCCACCATTCAACAGGAGTACGTGTTCCACTATGTTTACAGCAGACTTATTTGTGATAACCAGAAGCTGGAACCAACCCAGATTTCCCAGGAGAGAAAAATAGATACTGAAAATGTGGTTCATTTAAAAAGGAGGACATTATGCGTTTTGCAGGCAAATGGATGGAACTAGAAAATATCATCTAGTGATATTTTTACTAGATCATATTTTCTCGGTGAGGTAACACAGACCCAAAATGACATGCATGGTATGTACTCACTAATAAGTGGGTGTTAGCCAAAAGAAGAAGAAGAAGAAAAAAGGTACAGAATACCCAAGAAACAGTCCACAGAACTGAAAAAGGTTAACAAGCTGAAGTGCTCAAGTTAGGATGCCTCAGTCTCACTTGGTAGGGAAGATAAAGCAATTACAAGTTGGGAAGGAGGGAACTGAGAGGGAAAGTGTTCGAGGTGGTGGGGAGCACCTGGGATGGAGGACCTGATCAGGTATTGTGTGAGGAAAGTACTAAAGCCCCGAGGACCACCAGAACGAATAGAAACAGTCAACCTCAAGAGGCAGGAGTTTGTGGGGAACTTCCAGAATACACAGAGACCTAGGAAGTGAGAGACACTTAGGACTCGAAGGGAGGGACCTTAGATGAAATGCCCAATCGTAGGGAGAGGGAACTTATAGAACCCACCTCTAGCAGGAGAACAGGGCACCAAATGAGGGAGGAGTGGCATCCTACAGTCACAACCCTGACCCATAATTGTTCCTGTCTGACAGAATTATAGGGACAGAAATGGAAAGGAGTCTAAGGAAAAGAAGTTCCAGTGACAGGTCCAAAGTAGGATCCAGTTCAAAGGGAGGTCCCAAGGCTTGATGCTATTACTGAGGCTATGGAGCAATCACAGAAAGGACTCATCATGAACAAAGGAAGACCCAACAATCAACTGAATGAGTCAGATACAAATACTTGCACCCAATCAATTCACAGAAACAGCTGATCTTTGTGGCTGAATTAGGGAAAGGCTTAAAGAAACTGAGAAGGGTGACCCTGTAGATGGACCAGCAGTCTCAATTAATCTGGACCCCCCCCACCCCCAGATCTTTCAAACACCAGTTCACCAAACAGACAGCATACACTAGCTTATATGAGACCCATAACATACATACAGCAGAGGACTGCTGGGTCTGTGTTCATTCTGAGATGATGTACCTAACCCACAAGAGACTGGAGGCCCCATGAAGTTTAGAGGTCAGGTGGAGTGGGTGGTGTGGACATCCACATGGAGACAGGGTGGAGAGGAAGTATGGAATCTGGAACATTTGAAGGGTGTACAGGGGTGGAATAAAAATGGAGTGAAAAAAAGGAAAGGCCTTATTTAAGCTTGATATAAATTATTGACTGTAAGAATCATTCCTACTTGATAACTAAATACTCATAACTATTTTTCATAATCAAAGAGAAGGGAATTTGTAAATGCCAAATTAGCAAATCATTCTACCCAGATTTTATGCCTTGATTTTCATCATGTTTCATTTCTTTTACTTTTCTTTCTTTTTCTTTCTTTCTTTCTTTCTTTCTTTCTTTCTTTCTTTCTTTCTTTCTTTCTTTCTTTCTTTCTTTCTTTCTTTNTTTCTTTCTTTCTTTCTTTCTTTCTTTCTTTCTTTCTTTCTTTCTTTCTTTCTTTCTTTCTTTCTTTCTTTCTTTCTTTCTTTCTTTCTCTTTCTTTCTTTTTCTTTCTTTCTTTCTTTCTCTTTCTTTCTTTCTTTCTTTCTTTCTTTTTTTTTGGAGAGGAAAGAGTTTCTTTCAACTTATATCTTACAGTACATTATGAATGGTTGTCATGACAAAAAATCAAATATGAACTTGGAGACATGAGCTGAAGAAGTCATGAAGTAATAGAATTACTATCTTGTGCAGACTGATTTTATTTTACTTTTTACCATTTTGTAATGAATATTGTATAAGATACACCAAACGCCCAGTCCATCATCTTTGTCAATTAAATAGAACACTCTGTCATCTATCCTAACTTAAAAGACTTATACATCCATATGTTAAGTCTAGGTTTTGCTTGTATACTGAGAATGATCTTCTCAAATATATTTTCTCAATGTCAAATACCCTGTGTTGTCTATGAAACTATAAGTAGCCTTTCAACCCCATCAGAAATCTGAGAAGTAGCAAAGTTATCTGAAAATTTTGGAAGGCTAACTCAGCTTCCAGAACTGAGACAAGTTGTAGAGACAACTGCCTACTCATCCAGTCAGGAACTTGGAGTATCAATCTTCAGCCTTCTGGCCCAGGATCATCTGACTGACCCTTGAAAAACAGGCCTTATTAAGGACTAGCATATTCTGTCTTTGCAGAACTAAACTATCCTTACCTGTAAATTGTGTCCTCTCAGGAATGGTGCAGGTCTGCAGGAGAGATAGGCAATTACTGCCCAGTGACCATCTAGTCACAATATACTGCCTCACCTGGAGGTAGAGATGCACAATTTCTTCTTTGAATCCACAAAAGGGGAGCTGGTAGGAACAGATATGTTTCAACAACAAAAGAATAAATATCATTAAATATCACATTCTGGGGATTTCTGATGTTTTTGAAAACTAAATAAATAACAAAACTTCCACAGCTTATGAGACCCCTTAGAACTTGTGGTTTCTCTGGGCCATGTGCTTCTGCTCCACTTTTCTCTGTCTTCCTCCTCCTCTGTGTCCTCTCCTTCTTCCATTTTCTTCTTCTCCTCCCCTTTACCTTTAGCTCCACCTTCCCCTTTTTATGCCCAGTCATCAGCTCTCCTTTCTTTTACAAATTAATGTGGGAAGCATGTTTATGGAAAAATCACCTGAGTGCTGACTCATTCCTTGTTCAGAAACCCCTCACAGGAGAGCATATTTATCATCAAATATAATTAGCCCCAGGGTTATCCACAACAGCTTTTAATATGCTTTCTTTGTTTTGTACATTTGGTGTTTTGACTATAATGTGTTGAGAGGAATTTCTTTTCTGGTTCAATCTACTTGGAGTTTGGCAGGCTTCTTTTATGTTCATGGGCATCTTTTTCTTTAGGATGGGAAGTTTTCTTCTATAATTTTGTTGATATTTACTGGTCATTTAAGTTGGGAATCTTCATTTTCTTCTATACCTATTATTCTTAGGTTTGGTCTTCTAATTGTGTCCTGGATTTCCTGGATATTTTGGGTTAGGAGCTTTTTACATTTTGCATTTTCTTTGACTGATGTGTCAGTGTTTTCTATGTTATATTCTGCACTTCAGATTCTCTCTTCTGTTTCTTGTTTTCTGTTGGTGATGCTTACATCTATGACTTCTGATTTCTTTCCTAGGTTTTCTATCTCCAGGATTTCTTTGTGATTTCTTTATTATTTCCATTTCCATGTTTAGGTCCTGGATGGTTTTGTTCAATTCCTTCACCTGTTTGGTTGTGTTTTCCTGTAATTCTTTAAGTGATTTTTGTATTTTCTCTTTAAAGGATTCTACCTGTTTACCTGTGTTCTCTTGTATTTCTTTCAGGGAGTTAATTACATCCATTTTAAAGGCCTTATCATTATCATGAGATGCGATTTTTAATCAGAGTCTTGCTTTTCTGGTGTGTTCAGGTATCCATGGTCCAATGTGGTGGTAGAACTGGGCTGTAATGATGCCAAGTAGCCTTGGTTTCTGTTGCTTATGTTCTTGCCCTTGTCTCTCACCATCTGATTATCTCTGGAGCTATCTGGTCTTGCTGCCTCTGACTGTGACTTGTCCCTCCTGCAAGTCTGTGCTTCAGTACTCCTGGGAAATCAGTTCTTTCCTGGTGATATTTGGATATGCAGCACTGTGGCCTGTTATAGTGTTTTGATGTACATAAAACACAAACAGAAATTTTGAAATTTACTCCCTTGAAAATCTTTATGAGAGCCAAGGGAAAAAGCATATGTTAAAGAAGAAATGTCAAAAAAAAAAATTTGCTATTTTCTCCCACCATTCTCATCAACCACAAATAATTTCCTTACAATATGTATATTTTCAAATTAGATGCCCAGAAAATAACCTATATTTCTATTTGGTTACCTATCCAGTCATTATGTTTTTGAGGGCTATATTTTCTTTTCTGGCTTTGTGGATTAAGTTGTCTTGGTAGAAACATGTTTGCAACCAAACTCAAGGGCAATGAATATAGCAATCTATGTCACAAATGCCTCGTTGATTCCTGGTATATCTATAAATTTTTTTTAGGATATAAATAACAAATATTCTACTAAATCCATGTTTGCTAGCAATGTGAGTGTTCTGAGTGTGTCTAAGGAGGTAACACAGAGAGAGAAGTTTTTGTCCTTATTCTGGCCTGTTTGCTTGCTTGATATTTTTATTTGTTTTGGTTCTGTTTGCTAATTTGTTGTTATTTTCTTGGATTTGTTTTCATTGAACTTAGAACTAAGATTCTAAGTACTAAATCGAATGATCCTTTAATGAAAATGTACACTGAAAGTTGTGATCCAAAACCTCATTAACCATTGTTAGTATGTTCACTTGAGAGGAGATCTAACAAAAAAAATTAATTATGGTAAAATTTAGTCACCAATTCTTATAGTGCTAGACAGATTTTAAATTGGCTTTATGATCCCTTTAGAACTTATGTTTTTCTTTAAAAGCAGGCAGGATTTGCTCCTTGCTTCGATAACAGTAAACTATAGGTCATTAACTTTTGACATTCTATCTTATACAGGAATCTAGTCTTACAAACAAAGTCCTTTTTAAGCTTTGAAAAAAGCAAATACAAGCTAGCATGAAATTAAAATTTCGAAGGAATTTAATATTCCCATGCCATCTAAGGAAGAACATTGCAAATTTCCCTGTTTGAAAACACCTAACCGATCTTAGTTCTATTTTGTCCTTGTCTAAGCAGAGGGTCCAGCTAAGTGGTGCCTGCACTTTTGACCTATGGAAACTCCTTAAATAGAAATCGATGGTGAATAAAGACTGAGGATGATATAGAAATAGATCTAGGAGAAACTTATTCTAATTGTTTGAATACAGAAAAAGTACTCATAAAAAATTAAGAAGTAGCAGACAAAACAATGTCATAGCTAGACTCAAATGACTGATGCTTTGATCAACCTGTGTGTTTCCTGGAATCAGTACTCTCTTGAATGATTTCAGCATAATGGTTTTCTCAGACACACTGACTTAAACTTACAAAACTCCCTTAAAGAACATTTTTCAACACCCGCTTCTGGTTGTTATATCTCTATGAGCTTAACATATTATTACTTCTCCTTATCACACAAAGTTATTGTCAGTGAGTCCCCATCGCATCTGATGTATACCTTTCACATGGCAAAAGCTCAGTTAAAGATTTTGTAAACTATCATCAAACAATCTCCACAAGTGACTGACAGATGCATCAATCATGATACTGTCCAAGTCAACCTATCATTAAAAAAGTGGTTTTATGCTCAAATGAACTTTGTATCACTCAGTGTAGTATAAGTAGCTTAGAAGAGCCAAATACTTTACTTTTTGAACTCGGAATTCTTTTAAAATGGTGTTTCCATAGAACACCACATTTTAGCATAAGAGGAAAAAATGCTGTTTACTTTAAAGTGTGCTTGCTTTATGGGTTATTGAGAAGATAAATTCACCCATCTGCATTAAGCCTTTGGAGCCATATGGGGGACTTGAGAAGCACTATATGAGTTATGTTAGTTTATTGATTATAATTCTATCATATAAAATATTGATTTCCCAATAAGAAAAATGTAGGCTCAGTATAATAAAATCTATTTAAGAAAAAAAGGTTAATAATTACATGCTGCTATATACATGTCCAGGAATTGTTTGTTGAATTATTTTACTAACTCAGTCAGAACCATGAACTATATGAATTTCAACATGGAAGTAAAAACTTACATTTAAGACATAATAAGGAAACCAATTTGGCAGACATTGATGTGTAAATTGAGGTAAAGGATGAAGAAAGGAAGAAGGGATGAAATTTACCTAAGTGAATTCTAGGGAGGTACTTTGCATTTGTCTGAGACATGGATCATTTGAGGCAATACAGAAATTGTGCATAGAGATAAGTGTTATAGATGAGGGCATTTCTCTGTCCCTAGATTAAACCTTGTCTTACTCATTTTGTCGTGTTTCTTTAAACACAGGTCCCTGTGCTAGAATACTAGATAAAATATTTAATACAATTGACAGTTCTATATCTGAAATGTCAGAAAGCACAGGGAAAGGGAGAGGCAACAAGCACCAAAATGTCTGTTCAATTCAAATGCAACCGAATCAAGAAATAGTCATACATGTTTACAACCTCAGCAGTCAAGTAATGAAATAGTGTTACAAAGACTAGGATTAATCCAAAGCCCTATGAATTTTTCATAGCCACTGAAGGAATCTTTGCAAAATAATTTAGTGTCATTTCTACTTCAATAAAAATTCTTAATATCAAATACTTAGTTCCTTCTCATTTATTTGTCACTTAAAATAAACTGTAATAGCCAATAATTTGAAACTTGTGGAGACGTAACGGTAAGTACTGTCAAGTCCTACTGTTGGAAAGGTAGATTGCTCTGTAAGTTCAGGTTACATTATATCTATATAGCCTATCAGGATATGTTTTCTATATGTTTTATATCTATATAACATATCAGGATATCGGAATATAATATAGATGAAATCTAATTTTTATGTAGAGCCTGTGATCAGACTTTGTAATCTGTTTCTCATATTAGCCATCCCCATTCATATGCCATCATACTTCTCTTAACTTCTATTAGAGTTTTTAATCATTATTTTTTTTTATATTATTTTCACAAGGATGTACTTGGCAGGAAAAGAAGGAAGGAAGGAAGGAAGGAAGGAAGGAAGGAAGGAAGGAAGGAAGGAAGGAAGGAAGGAAGGAAGGAAGGAAGGAAGGAAGGAAGGAAGGAAGGAAGGGAAAGCTAAAGCCCATGCCACTGGCCAAATTTCCTTTACCTGCTTTTAGTAACTGCCCCTGTTTTACTTGGCATACTGGGGAAAAAGAGGCTAAGCTAAGTTTGGTGGAGCACCCACATTGGGGGAATCCTGCTCTAAAACTTTTGTTTCAAAAATACTACAGAATATTCCATACATAAGTTTAACTTTTTGTCAATTGAAATAATGCTTTAATGAACATATTTTATATTAAAAAGTAAAACACAATTTTACAAATTTACTACATAATGCAATCTCTTCAGGTAAAATTCTGTGAGATTCTATTTTGACCTTCAGATAGTCACACTTCAGACTGCCTTAAAGACTGTAGGCATACAGTAAGAAAACTGTAAAGCCTGCTGCAGGCTAAGTGGCAATTTGCCATCACTAGCAACAGCATTCACTGGCCGCTCAGAAACAAAGCAATTTTCTGATCGTCATATGCCTTTAGGAAGGATGTCAACTTGATTACTGGAAACTGTCTCCTGAACTGAAAATAGCACCAAAGCAGCTGAAATGGTTGAATATTTCCTTTCCAGAAGCTGATGCCAGGCAACCCTTCACCCCACTAGATAGACAGCCTGCTGGGGGAAGAAGCAGAATGCTAATGAAACAAACTGTATGAAAGACAAATTCATTTGCTAGTGAGCAGGAGGAGGAGGAGAAGGAGGAGGAGGAGGAGTTGGAGATTCAACCACCATCACATGTAACATTCCTGCAATAAAAATATCTGCCTGACTGTCTTGTCTTCCATCCTTTTCATTTTGATTTTTGTTGTTGTCATTGTTTTTTGTGTGTTTCTCGTCTAGAGGGAATCTGAACAGGGAAGCACTTATTTGAAGATATGGTGAACAAATGGGGAACAATGTGAGAACAGATAGCCATTAAGCTCATCTTTAGAGAAATCCTGTATACCTTTTATACAGGTCCTGGGAATCTGCCAATTTGGGGTGATCACAGAAATATTTATAGCACATTGGACCAGGCTGCCCATGTTTCCCAGCAGGAGAGATTAATGTGTGATATCAACTTCAATGACAAAGAACATTTTATTTCTATCAACAAACAAAGTGTATTGTATTTATTCTGCTGGCTGCATACCCAAGCCCTTTACCTTTTTTGGTTTGTTTTTTTGTTTGTTTGTTTGTTTTTGAGACAGGGATTCTGTATAGCCCTACCTGTCCTGGAACTCACTTTGTAGACTAGGCTGCCCTCAAACTCCCTTTACCTTTTATTTAGTACAGAGAGAGAGAAAGAGAGAGAGAGAGAGAGAGAGAGAGAGAGAGAGAGAGAGAGAGAGAGAGAGAGAGAGAGAGAGAGGAGAAAAGGAAAAAAAAGAAAAAGAAAAAGAAAAAGAAAAAGAAAAAGAAAAAGAAAAAGAAAAAGAAAAAGAAAAAGAAAAGAAAAAGAAAAAAATCTATAGATCTATAGGTGGAGCTGAAAGATAAATGCTGAAATGCAGTCAATATGAGGAGGATAGCTCAGGACCTTTGGAAAATTCTACCAGGCATCTGTCCCCTCCTGGAAAAGAGAGGTCATAGTCACTCCTCCTTTCCATAATGGAGAGGCTGATTAAGCCCTTGCTACCTCATTCCCTAAGGACCAATCATTTTAAAAGTCACATTGTTCTGCCAATCACAGTGTGCCTAATGTCTGTAGTTCTATTCTACCACAGAAAACTATATAAAAACTGGCAAAATGGGCTGCCCAGTGTTGCTGCTTCTCCTTTGGGTGCAGGATGACCCCAACGCACTGGAACAATAAATTCCTCTTGCTTTTGCATTGGGTCCCCAGTAGCTAAGGCTCATCAGAGTTTTATAAATCCTTAGATTTATTTCAACTGGCAAATATCTGTGGCCTATATCAAACATGAGACAGGCCTGGAGGAAGCTGTCCAAGAAAAACTTTGCTGCCTAGAGTTTTCAGGCAAGTGCTTATCATCTAAGACATTAACAGGACATCCAAGCAAGACTATGCCTGAAGATCACCATCCAATAACATTACTAATAAAAATGACAGGAGAAGTCAAGAAAATTGTATTCCTAGTTTTATATTTATTTAGATTTTTTTTGGTTTTATGGCTGCAGCTCTTATTTTAAGGCTCTGCGATGATAAGTGGTATCTTATTTGACACTGTTATCCCTCCAATAAAACACCATGATCAAAAGCAAGTTGGGGACAAAAGAGTTTATTTGGCCTATACTAATATATCATAGTTGATCATTAAAATAAATTTGGAAAGGACCCAAACAGGGCAGGAACCTGGAGGCAAAAACTGGTACAGAGGCTGTGGAGGAATGCAGAGTTCTAGCTTTCTCAGCCTGCTTTCTTATAGAATGTAGAACTACCAACCTGGGAATGGATCCACCTACAATAAGCTGGACCATCCTCCATTAATGACTAACTAAGAAAATGTCCTATAGGTTTGCCTATAGCTTAATATCATAGAGGCATTTTCATAATTGGCGTTCCTTCCTCTCCAATGATCCTAGGTCATGTGAAATTGTCATAAAACTTGCCAGCACAAGTGGTGTTAAGTTTTAACACTTAGCATGAACTGGAGTAATGGATACCTGTTGGCCCTAAGAGCAAGCAAAAGAATTTCACACAGTTACTCATAAAAGATAACAAGTACCAGTTCTCAGATAAGAGAACACTGCAGTCTGGCTTATTGCACTGTGGGAGTGAATGAGCTTTTCAACGAGTGAAGGCTCCAGGTTCAGGGATTCAGATGACTAAGATGCCTGGGTGTTGCTGAAGGTAGCCTGTGGAGAGGCCGTGAAACTAGCTTGGCTACCTGAGTGCTACATCTTCACTCTCAGAAATGAATATACCTGAACCTGTCACAGACCACTCAAATCCTGAAGAGCATATTCTGAGTATGCCTAAAGTTATTAAGTAGAATATATCATCAAAATACTGTAAAGCAAAGAGGAGCAGCTCTTTTGTAATGTAGGTATAACAGTCCCCTAGTAAGTCCTTGTTCTCATGTTTTACAGTAGTCAACATAACATGGAAAAGAGTATGAGCCATAATATTCCTGAGATTTGATTAGAAAATTGCAATGTTACTTAATATGTATACTACTAGAATCTTGTGTTCTTAAAAATTTTCTTGTGTTATGTCACTTAGTTATCACATTTGACCCACTATTTAAATTATTAACTATATCTATTTTAGAGAAAAAGAAATAAAGGCTTAGACTAAACAATGTACCTAGTGTCTTCCATACAGTAAGCAGTATTGGGGGGAACCTATGAGTTTTTCTAATATTACAGATTTTTTTCAATGATATAGTATACTATTTCCTCAATGACCAAGTTTCCAATAATTTATTCTGACAATCTATTATTTTCTCAATATTATTCTATGTGTCTCAGGGGACAGAGTGCCCTGGAGAATTTTAACTAGGCCCTCAGATGTTCTCAATTTTAATAGAAAAGTTAAATATATATCTAAATAGAAAAGTTACCAAATGATTTGAGACTAATTGAATATTAATTAATTAATTAATTCAATATTGTCAATTAATTAAATTGACAATAATTGTCAACAGAAGAAAGAAGCTATGTCCCTGTCTTTTTTTTTTTTTTTTCACGTACAATCAGATATTTGAAGTTCTAAATGTGGTCTTAAATAATTCTTTCTTTCTAGGGATGTGGCATACTGGAGTTGATCACAGAGTCTCTCACATGCTCAGTAAGCTCTCTACTACTTATCAGCATTCCCAGCCCTTAAACATCATCTGTCAGTTATTTCTGTAAGAATTGAGGCCAGTTAACTAGCTTTGGTGCCTTCAAGTTGGCAATATATCTAACAGACTCATGCACAAGCACAGTGAGTTATGTGTATAAACACAGAAAGTGACACTTCATGCTGTAACTCTTGCAAATATCAGGAGACACATATATAGCTTTTATCCACCCCATCAAAGATGACACTGAAGATAAAGTGGAGTGGCAAAATGTTACTTAGGATTATGAAGTTTTGGAACATGTAAAGAAGAATAGCAATAAAGAACCTAAGGGTTAGGGAAATATAGATACAGGGCACCTGAGGAGAACAATGGTGTCTAGCTAAGTGGAACAGAATAGAGGCAGCACTTCAGAAAGCTCTCTCAGAGCTGTCCTCTGTAACTTCAGGACTACAGACCAAGACAAGTAGAGTCAACCAAACACACACCTGAGTAGAAACAAGGTATAAACATAACTGTCAAGGTCATGGCCTTTCTTCTCAGGACATACATCTTTAAAAGTCCCAGCTTGATTTCATATGGAATATTTGATCAAATACTGACAACTTCCTGCCCACTACTTTTCATCTTTCTACCCTGGCTTTGTTCAGGACTGTAGTTGTTCATGTTCAACATAGGCATCCTAACCTAAGTTCTCCAGGTCCTTAATAGACTTCCACAAAGAGCTTTGTCTATCTACTTGTCAGAGGTATCATTGTGTTTAGTGGTAGAGAGAATTATCTCAAAGGGGCAAAATTATTAAGTACTGGTAGGAGTGGGGTACTTCAATAGAATGTAGAACTCTGGAAGGAGGATAGTAAGCTATAACTGCAAATTGGCTAATACCTTATCCTTTTCAAAATGAAAAAGAAAAAGGGAATACATTATAAAGTGAAAATCTTCATTTTGTCACAGATTGTTAAAGTTTGGGCATAAATATTTGCAATCCAATTATATCTACAAAGTTTCTTCCACCTCACCCCAATGAGGACTTTATACATATTTAGCATGATTATTGAGAAAATTAAATAAAACATAAACACACAGCATGTCATATGCTAGGCCAACTTTTCATTGAATTTTAAGTTATTCTTTCAGCAATATCAAATATGAGTGATTGGATCTGTGAGTGAAGTATTTAAGGGAAATCCAGGATAATATGAATGAAGTATCATGCTAAATGTGTGGCTACCCAAGTCTAGACAAGGAATCAGTATATTTATTACCAAATTCATAAATTCAAAACTAAATTTAAAAATAAAATATTATCTAACTGTCTAAAGAATTTGAGATAAGTTTTTTGAGGAACGGATTTTCCAGGCAACTGTCTTTTAAGATTCAGACTATACTGAAGGGCCGACTAGGTAGAATCTTGTCTTAGGGTTTCCATTGCTGTGAAGAGACATCATGACCAAGGTAACACTTACGAAGGGCAATATTTCATAGGAGCTGGCTTATAGTTTTAGAGGTTTAGTCCATCATTGTCATATCATTGTGGGAAGCAATCAGACATGGTACTGGAGGAGCCAATAGTCCTATATCTTATTCTATAGGCAGCCGGGAGAAGACTATAATTTCACTCTAGGAGCTTGAGCATAGGAGACCTCAAAGCCAACCCCTAACATTGACACATTTCTTTTAACCAGGCTACACCTATTCCAACAAGGCTACACCTGTTAATATTGCCATTCCCCTTGGGCCAAGATTTCAAACATGTGAGTTTATGGGGGGCCACACCTATTTAAACCACCACAAACCTTCATTAGATTTTCACAGTGATGACAAGTGGGATAAACAGCAGGAACTTAAATTATGTGAATCTACCTATGTTATTTTCTGCCAGGTTCATTACATCTACTAGTTTTTCCCTTTAATAGTAGATAGTATTTAATTAATCTCTGAAATTTTTCTTGTGTCACACTGAAAAAAAAGTGATAAAAAGCAGCTAGGTTTGTCTTTCTTATATCATGAATCAAGATCACTAATTTTGGGAACTTAGGCATCTTTTTTTTCTTTTGAAAAGGGCTCAGAGTAAGTTTCTACTATAGCAAACCCCTTGTCACCTAGACCAGTAAGTAGGTTGATCTTCAGTGACTGATCCTGACAGAGAGGACAGGGAGATAAGAAGTCAAGAAGGTAGAACAGTTTGGATTTGGTTTTCTTCTATAAGCTATGTATTATTACGAGAAATCTCATTAAGAAGTTCAGCATATTATATACTCTGTGCAGGAGAGAAATAGGGCAAAGAAGGTAGAAAGTTAATTGTGCAATGTTGCATAAGGAGAACAGAAACTATGTCAAGGACATCACAGCAGTCTTGGAATTACTAGTCACTACAGGTAGAAAAGCCAAGTTCCCAGGAACAGAAGCCATAATTTCTTTAAGGCTCCAGCTTCACCCTCAGGCTAGCCTTGTGGGCAAGAACACAGCATTTGATTCTTTTGGTCCTTTCACCAGGGCCTCTGAGAAAGTCTTAATTTGTCAAGGTCTCAGCATCCTAGTAAATCCCAGGGATTGGAGACAGATAGCCTTCAACCTGAGTCAACTCAAGGGGTAATATTTTTGAAAATTTCACAGAAGACTTTAGATGAAAAACTTATAGAAAATAGTGGTCTCCTTCATACCTTAAAGATGGCCTTTACTCAGAGATGCATTGCTATTGGATATTGGCACAAGAAAGCTCTGGAAAAAGCTGACCCCATCAGGAAATGTTAATTTTCATATTCTCAGGAAGAAAGGAGCCAAATGAAATCCTTTGTCCTTTTTTTTCTGTTTAGTAGAAAATATTTACCCTTTCATCTTCTGTGACTTCCCAAACACAAACATTAGTATAAACTTTGGTTTTTTGTATGCAGTTTCTATTTTAGTATTAACATATTAAAGTCCTTGGTTCTCCCTTATGTACTAAATATCTGTTTTTTACTGTATGTATTCCATTTATGTTGCAATATGTCTGAATGATAGCAGATGACTGTCAACCAAGAAATAATTTCAATTTATTTTTGTCCAGTGCTTAAAAAACTGAAATGGCTTAACAACATACTTTCTGTTGCTACCACTAGGTGGAGTCACAATTTGAAGTTTTGAATAAATGTGCCTTGTTTGAACTTGCTGAATTGCAATGAATGGTTCAAAATAATTTATACCATTTTTGTGTTCTTAAGTGTCTGAGTTAATGGGACTATCTTAGCTCATTAAAGTGGAAATAAATGCATATTATATGAATAATGACAAATCTAAAACCCACATATTTTTATTAGTTCCAAATATGTGCATACATAGAAAAATTGTTAGCAAGGAGGAAAGTGATGTAGCTATAGTCAAAGAGAGTTTGTATTGAACTATGTTATTTTAAATATCTTCAGCAACAAATAAAATGTAATAATATTAGTTGAAATTCAGATAGAAGGAAGAAATGTTCATGTACCTTCCTTCTTCTCACAGCATGTAAAAATTTACTCTTAAGTTCAATTTGATGACAACTTTAGTTAATGAAATATATGATTAACACATAGAGGAAGTTGTTATGTCTACATTTTATTCATTAGTCATGTATGTATGTGTGTGTGTATATGTGTGTGTGTGTCGTTATGTCTGTGTATGCATGTGTGTGTCTGTGTCTGTGAATGCACATAAGCCTGTGTGCACATGCATACATGCACATGATGTTGGGGAAGAGTGTCAGAAGTCACATGACAGCTTAAGGAATAGCTTCTCTCAATCCAAATTTATGTGAGTTCAAGGCATAGAACTCATGTCACCAAGCTTACACAGCAAACAGCTTTGCCCACTGCTAAATTTATACCTTTAGCAAAGTAATTTACAATTATAAGTCAATTTTTGGAGAGGATACATGTTTTTCTCTTCAATCCTGAAATCATACAAAGAAAGAGCAACTCGTATTGTAATACAGAGAGGTTGTGACTGATTTTTTTTTCCACACAGGAACTTGGACCAAGGAAGAATGATTGTCTCTAGATTTGCTATGACTGTGAGAAGAGCAGTTTAATGTGTGATTTCTTATCAAGGGGTGGCATTAGTCTAGAGAAATTGCACTGACCGCTGTTCTTCAAGTAGTGGAATAAATACACCAAGAATCCTTGGACCTTTTGCTCAATAAAAGGAAAAATAATATCTGAAATGAAATGTGGTCTGAGTAGATGAAATGGAAAATGGAAATGGAAGAAAGATGGATTTGACCGTGATCTGTGGCCCCATACCTACACCAGCCTCTTTGAATTCCCAGCCTCTTGCTAGGACTAAATTGAAGCCCATGTTGCATTGGATTGGAAAGGAAAAACAGAATTAGAGAACATACTTCTTAATAACTATTCTTTATAACTGTCCTATTGCTAAGAATTTGGGCAATTATGTTTTACTGTAGTTGTTTGTATTTTGTTTTTCTTTCTTTAGTGAATTCATTCAGAAAAATCATTACTATATTTACAGTAAAGTTATTGGGCAAAAATTGACAACCTATTACATTTTCTTGCTAAATTTTAAATTTATCTCTTAAAAGTTTCTGGTGGTGAGATTCTCAAAAGGGTAAGACTTCATTTAAGTCAATATTTGTAGATGTCTGGTTAGTGTTGCTGAATTTTACAATTGTATAAAAGATACATGATCCAGATTTAATTGTAAGCCATATACCTAGATTGTGCAGATCTAGGACGATACTAACTTATTCCCCAGCTTGTTACTTGTGCTTTCTCTTGACTACCTATTCTGGACCATGGTGGCTTCCTCTTCCTCTGTCTTCTTCCTGTCTCTTCCCCAATCTACCTTATATTCCCTTGCAAGTCTCTAGTCCCACCTTACCACTCCACTGCCTAATCACAGGCTCTAGCCTTTTACTGACCAGCTAAGCTAGGAGAAGGTTCACGTGGCATCACTTGAGTATGTGATTCTGCTTATTGAGATTGAGGTTGTGAGCCAGCCAACTCTTGAGGAACCAGTATTAGCATTAAAATACAATCCGTATCAGGCCAATCCACTTCAAGTTGCAATCCTGTGGCTGAAAGCAAAGGAGAGTAACAGGTACTAAAAGTATCTCTTCACTTCTTACCAAGGAATAACTGCAGGTCTTTGTGTTTACTTCAGCTCTAATTTATAGTGATCATGTAATTATTTCTACTTATTTTCCTCTGTAATTGATTTATTATTGACAGTTTTTATTGATAAGCTTCTACCTCTGCTATTATAACAAATGCCCTGTAAAGATGAACAAGTTGTGAACATGTAAATTAACTACTATTTACCTCAGATTTTCAGATCTGTATGAGCAGTGGCCCATTTAGTATCATGAGTATGAGTTTGTAAGAGAATTGAAATTTTCTAATATAACTGTATCATATTCTCACATATTTACGAAAAACTATTTAACAATTTCAAGGAATATACGTTGAACATGAAGTCATTAGCATTCCTAAAGAAATATAAGCTCATATGAAAAATACTCAAACATTTTGTAAGGAAAGTTCCTTCTAAGATGGACCTCTATAAGAGCATTGTAAGAGCCTGCCATGGGGAACAAGCTTATGTTAGAGTAAACACTTAAGGCATCTATGAGAAATTTACATTTAAAATATGATTTAAAAAGGGATTTTCTATATCAAAAGTTAGGGAAAGTGGGAGCCAAAAAATAAAGAATAAAGCATGTGCGGCAAAAAATTGGTTGTCATATTTGATAGTCTCATCTTTGTCACCCAAAGAAAAGATATCACACTTCAGAATCTAATTTGTTGTATTAGGTAGCTGATACAGTTGAACCCAAGTAAAAAAAACCAATGACTTATTCATATTAGGGTAATTCAAAGTCACTTTAATATTTATAAGCCTGTAGTATTTAAGGAACACAAAGGATTTTACAGTTAATCTGGCAGAAGGAAAATATGATGCCATTATGACCACAAGATCCCCAAAAGAACAACTCAAATGATACTATAGAGCCAGACCATGAGTTTTAAATAGAAATTGCCACTTTGAATGGAGCAACTGCATTATATCTGAAGACACACCTAAGAATACCTATTCTTCCCTCTCCAGTAATATGCCGAGGAAGCTACTTGACAATCCCAGATAGAAACTGTCTTAGTTAGGGTTTTACTGCTGTGAACAGACACCATGACCAAGGCAAGTCTTATAAAAACAACATTTAATTGGGGCTGTCTTACAGGTTCAGAGGTTCAGTCCATTATCATCAAGGCAGTAGCATGGCAGTATCCAGGCAGGCATGGCTCAGGCAAAGCTGAGAGTTCTGTCTTCATCCAAAGGCTGCTAGGGGAAGACTGACTTCCAGGCAACTAGGCGGAGGGTCTTAAGCCCATACCCACAGTGACACACCTATTCCAACAAGACCACACCTCCAAATGGTGCCACTCCCTGGTCCAAGAATATAAAAACCATCACAGAAACCCAAGGTCAGAGAAGCCTGTTGATATAGCTACAGAGTTAAACTCCTTTTTCAGAGTGTAAGGCATGCAGAAAGGGTGATGAATGGATTTGGAGTATTAAATAAAAAAAGCCAGCACTGCTGGCGATCTACAATACCAAGGCAGATGTACTAAATAACTCTCTTAACACTGGTAAAACTAGCAATTCTCTATCCTGATAGCCATTCTCTTTATTTTAATTTTCAAAATTTTTATTCTTTCTCTCTTTCCCCTCCCCCACCCCTCCCCCTGTGTCTCCCTTTTAAAATATATAAATATATATATATAAAATTACATGTATTGATAAATTATACATATATATATATATATATATATATATATATATATATATATATATAATTAACACTGAATCCTATATTTTCTATGCAGATTTTGTTGAAATAATTTCAAGGAGATTGTTACATACTTCTTCATAGAATAACAAGATAATAAGTATTTTGGACCTCAATACCATATGATTTCCTTCACAGTTATTCAGTGCTCAGTTCTATTGTGAAAGTACCCATTAACCAATATAATTTTATTTGCAGTAAACAATCTTAATTTTATGTCTTTTTCACATTTAATGTACTATCATTTGATATTTTAATCATTTAAAATTGTGGAACACATTCTTACTCCAAGTGATAAAAATGTAGATATTGATTATAAATAATTGATCTCTGATTTTGTGCTCTTTTTAGAACACATACTTCTTGTATTTAGAGCACACAATTATTATATGTATAAGTTTATCCATATGTTCATATATACATATATATTTATATATATGCAAAAGGCAGTTGTGATATTTAACACTGATTATGAGCTTTACAATATCTAGAATTAACTAGGAGAGCAACCTCTGAAAATCTATGAGGGAGTTGCTTGATCAGTTAATTTCACAGAGCCCACTAGAAGTGTGGATAACAACTTTCCATGTCCTGAGGTCCTGTATTGAGTATAAGAGAAAGTGAGCTGCTTACCAATGTTCACCCCTCTCACCTCCTGACTGTGGTTACAATGTGACCAGCTGCCTCATGCCCCAACCGCAATGTCTTGTGCAATGATCTATGCTTTTAAACCATGTATCAGAACACATTTAGTCAGAACTGAGAGTTCTGTCTTCATCCAAAGGCTGCTAGGGGAAGACTGACTTCCAGGCAACTAGGGGGAGGGTCTTAAGCCCATACTCACAGAACTAAATGTGTGAGGTAATAATGTTTATAGTGGGTATATTGTGTTAAATGTAATAAAAATTGTATTTGGTTATTCTTATGGAACTTATATCAGTATTGTACCAATGGAAATATTTTTGTCAAAGCAATCATTATTGTAGATTACAAGATTGATTATCATTGAAGATGATCCCCTCTCCCCCCCAAGAGGACATCACAGTATAAGCTACCAATCAAGGAGGAAGTTTCCATTTCAGTAGTAACTTGATTTCTCCATGTCCTTTAAGTTAGGTTGCATATGTCAGGTATTTTGTTACAGCTACAAGAAAAGTAAGAAATATAGCATGAAAGAATGTAAACTCTCAAGCAATCTAAATTGTAGTAAGGATACTTAAAGGAAACACAAGAAAAAAGAGAAAGCATGAATCATCTACCAATCTCCCCTCTACAGAGAGTATTACTTCACACATTTAGTTCTTTTATGTAAAAGAGAGGTTTTTCCATATTTTATTAGCATATAACTGTCTACACATAAAGATACTAAGGAAGTTTGAAAAAGCCAAACAGAAAACTACAGTTTTATAAACTAAAATTACGATAACAATTTTTTAAATGGAGATACCCTATGAAGAGCATAACACTCATCCCAGAAGTCACACACCATTAGAACTGGAAACATGAGACATCTTTCTTTGAATTGTTGGTCAAAAGAGTCCCAGAGACTTTCCAAACAATTCAAACTACTATCTTGATTACCCAAGAAATTGATGATATGATCCTATATTTGATGAGACCACAAACTTCATTAAAGGACATGGAGAAATCAAGCTACTACTGAACTGGAACCTCCCTTCTTGATTGGTAGCTTATACTGTGATGGCTTCTGGAGGTGGGTGATCATCTTTAATGATAATTTTCAAGTCCTGTAATCTTCAATAATGACTTCTTGTACAATACTGATATAAGTGTCATAAAAATAACCAAATACAATTTTATTACATTTAATCCAAGAAACAAATATTATTATCTCACACATTATTTCTCCTATCTAACAGAGATTTTTTTCATATTTTGTGAGGAAACAAGTGTCTGCACATAGAGATACTAAGACAGTTTGAAAAACCAAAATGGAAAATTACATTCTTACCTTCAAAAATGACTAAAATTATGTTTTATAATCCACTATTCAAAGTGAACTCATGATTAGTTCTGTAAAGCTGGCCAAGAACTTTTGTCTGAGATAGTGGTAGTTATAAGCCATGAGAAAGAATCTACAATTAACAGTTTGCTATATCTTCTGACAGTTTACAAATAATTTACCCTTTCTTACTCATCGATTAGAGAAGCTATCAACCTTAGTTAAGGAATCTTTCATCAAGGGCATGGTTAATCCAGATTTACAAATGGTCAAAGTGCTGAGATTAAGTGATTGTGGAGTACTTATCCCTAAATAGGCATCCATACCATATCTTCCTTCTCCAAGACTAAGGGCACATAGTAGAAAAGATGGAGAGGAGTTTGTTGGGAATGCATGTTAAAGTTCAATGTTTTCTGGGCATGACATGACATTCATCAGCACACAACTTGTGTTATCTGTACAAGTTCAGGCTAGTAAAATTTAGCATGGGATATAGTTGGTGATGGAGTGCACCTTTCATCCCAGCCTTTAGGAGGCAGAGGCAGAGGCAGGTAAATGACTGAGTGCTAGGCCAGCCTGGTCTCTAAAGAGAGAGTTCCGAGACTAAGTGGTACACAGGGAATCCTCTTGAAAAAGAAAAAATTCAGTATAGATGAAAGGAGGTATACAAGACCCAACCCTAGGTAATGAATTATTGACAGATTATGGCTAATATGGAAAATAATTTTTTCTCAGTTCTATGATATCTGGTAGGTTTCACCTGATCCAGTAATTATATTGGCAGTGCTAACTGGACTCAGTGTATTCTTTGAAAATGGGAAAAGAATGGCATGTATTTGGCAGGATAAATATAAGTATATGTTGAGAAAGGTCTGGGAGAGTAGAGGTGGCTGATTAGTGTTCAAGATAATAAAATGCATTATATACATCAGTGGAAATTGCAAATGAAAAATAGTGTTCTGTGATTTTTAAAGGAAATAGAACTGCTCAGGACTGACCAGGTACCTGGGACATACTTCTCAATGATGGGCTCTATATTACTTTAAAATAAATATAACAACTAAATCTTCCATTTACTACTTAGAATTTGAGTTTTCAAAATTCTAGTGCTTGCCAATAATTGTAGTTCTTATCCTTGGCGTTACATTAGAACTTCTTGGAGTTTTGAAATGAGAAAGTAAAGGTAAATCCTGGTTCAACTGGAAAGTCTCACTATTTTCAAGTTTACTGATGTACCATCAAGGTCAAAACTGACTTTCTTTCGACTTGATACTTTTTTAAACCAGTTTCATGTCTCTAGTGTGGTCATGCAAATGCTGAAATGTTGGTCAATAGCTGAGCTGGCTTATTTTCTTTTGGATTTTAGCAGTCTTCACTTCAGCTCCTCTTCTTGCCCCCAAACTATTCCTTGTATCTTACAGGAGTTCCTAAAAGACTTTCAAGCCTTGTACCTTCCATCTTTGTTATTTTTCCCTTCAACGTTATTTCATATTACACCAAGAATTAGATGGGAAAGTTAGTGTGGAAATATTCGCACAGACAGATGTCCAAGCCGAGAAAACTAAAACTACGGACATGACTGCCTCTTTAGGAATAACAAAGAGAGGTATTATAGAAGTTTAATCCTCCTGCCTGAGCATAGAAGCTACAGGTGCCACCAATATTGAGAAAATCAGTGTTACTGAAGGATAACTTTACAAGCCACATTTAAGGATGGACACTGCTTTCTGTGAGTGCTATATTCTAAGGATAGAGGCCTAGAGATACTGTCAACAGAAGAATCAAGTGATGTCTTCAGGGGCTTCAGGGGCAGCAACTTACATTTGAATGGTATTTTAATTTTAATGTTTTAATATTTTCAAATGTTATAGTATGAAAGGCATCAAACAATTCAATTGCTGTTTTTAAAAAATATTAATGTTCACTTTATTCTTATAATTAAAGGATCACAATGCCACTCAAATAAATGGAGGGACAGTTTTGATACTTTTCTCAACATTGTATACCCTATCTTTTTTTTTTTTTAATGTCTTTGCTAATTTGTAGGAACTGTTCCATCTATTCTCTTTGCTGGTAAAACAACCTGACCTAGAACTCTCTCTGACAGTACTAATGCTACCAACAATCCAATCTGATTCCCCAAAAACCATCTTGCTCACTTGCTGAACCTACATAAGAAGTCCTATATTAATAGTCTTTTCCCTTAGGACTTCAGACAGACAGATAAGGCAATGGCAATGAAAATGGAGCATATTTGATTGACACTAGGTCAATAAGTCTTGAATCTATTAGCTTTGTGTAACAAAATGAACTTTCTGTTAAATGTAAAGTTGGTGATGATAGATAAATGCCTTCAAAGTTAATATTATCTCAGAATCAAGACACCATATCACACATGTTATGATTTTTAATATTAAAGACATTCTCTAAACTTTCAATTGCTTATGACAACCCACTTTTCCAAAATTTAGAATTTTTTTTTCTAAGACAAATGATGACAATGGTCACTTTCTCAATTATTTTTCCATTTTTCTCCCAATAGCTTATACTTTCATCCTTCAGTATATTCCCTATCTCGCTCTTATTTGTTACATTTCTATGAGAACTGGAAAAACTTTATTTTTCAGTAATCCCATGTTTGAAAATCAGCAATTGAATGTATCACTAGACACAACAAGATTCATGAAAAATTTTAAATAAATGAATTATTCCTTTTTTGGAAGATGAAAAATGATGTGTAAAGGCAACATTGGGTTTAGTAAAAATCCAATTAGCTGTGGAGTCAAGTCTGCGGTACACAAGTAAAGAACTTAACAAATTAATATACATATGACTGGTCTCAATCTCAATGAGAATGTTAACATTGTGTTGAGGAGTAAAAATTAGTTTTAAAACCATAAATCAGGTTTTCGGGCGATCATCTTCAGCCAAGAAGCAGATCTAAACTCCAGACTCCTGTACTCCTTCCCTACCAGAGGAGAGGTGGCCACCAGGGATGGCTCTAACTGCCTGAGCAGGGAGAGAGCCATCTTGTATCCTGTGTCCCTCAGAGACCAGTCTACACAGGAGAGCCTGTGGACTGCAGAAGCAACATAGCTTCTGTGACAGGCCCTGGTTTGGGCCTTCATCTTCAGCCAGGAAGCAGATCTGAGCTCCAGACATCTGTGTGCCTCCCAAGTCAGAGAAGAGGTGGCCTGCAGAGAGTACTCTGACCACTGAGACTCAGGAGAGAGTTGGACTCCCAGGAGTGCTGACAGAAGCTATTAGAATCACAGGAGGAACAAGCTCCAGCCAGGGACAGCTATAACAACTAACACCAGAGAATACCAGATGGTGAAAGGCAAAAATGAGAATCTTACTGATAGAAACTAGGACCACTCACCATCATGAGAACCCAGCACTCCCACTTCAGTGAATCCTGGATATCCCAACACACCCAAAAAGAAAAGCATGGATTTAAAATCATATTTCATGATGATGATAGAGGATTATAAGACGGGCATTGATAACTCACTTAAAGAAATACAGGAGAACACTGCAAAACAACTGGAAGTCCTTAAAGAATTACAGGAAAACACTGCTAAACAAGTAGAAACCCTTAAAGAAGAAACATAAAAATCCCTTAAAGAATTAGAGGAAAACACAACCAAACAGGTGATGAAATTGAACAAAACCATCCAAGATCTAAAAATGGAAGTAGAAGCAATAAAGAAAACCCAAAGGGAGATAGGAAAGAAATCAGGAAACTTAGACACGAGCATCAGCAACAAAATACAAGAGATGAAAGAGAGAATCTCAGCTAGAGAAGATTCAATGGAGAACATGGACACAACAATCAAAAGAAAACACAAAATGCAAAAAGATCCTAACTCAAAACATCTAGGAAATCCACGACAAAATGAGAAGACCAAACCTACAGATAATAGGAGTAGATGAGAATGAAGATTGTCAAATTAAAGGGCCAGCAAATATCTTCAANAAAATTATAGAAGAAAACTTCCCTAACCTAAATAAAGAGATGCCCATGAACATAAAAGAAGCCTGCAGAACACCAAATAGACTGGACCAGAAAAGAAATTCCTCCCAAAACATTATAATCAGAACAATAAATACTCTAAATAAAGATAGAATATTAAAAGCAGTAAGGGGAAAACATCAAGTAACATATAAATGCAGACCTAATAGATTTACACCAGGCTTCTTACCAGAGACTATTAAAGCCAGAAGATCCTGGACAGATGTTATACAGACACTAAGAGAACACAAATGCCAGCCCAGGCTAATATACCCAGCAAAACTCTCAATTACCATAGATGGAGAAACCAAAGTATTCCATGACAAAACCAAATTCACGAAATATCTTTTTATGTATCCAGCCCTTCAAAAGATAATAAAGGGAAAACACTAACACAAGGATGGAAACTACACGCTAGAAAGAGCAAGAAAGTAATCCTTCAACAAACCTAAAAGATGACAGCCTCAAGAACAGAATCCCAACTTTAACAAAAAAATAACAGGAAACAACAATTACTTTTCTTTAATATCTCTTAATATCAATGGACTCAATTCCCCAATAAAAAGGTATAGACTAACAGACTGGCTACACAAACAGGAAACAACATTTTGTTGCTTACAGGAAACCCACCTCAGGGAAAAAGACCAACACTACCTCAGAGTAAAAGGGTGGAAAACTATTGTCCAAGGAAATGGTCTGAAGAAACAAGCTGGAGTACCATTCTAATATCAAACACAACATCGACTTCCAACCCACCGCTATAAAAAAAGACAAGGAAGGGCACTTCATACACATCAAAGGTAAAAATCTACCAAGATGAACTCTCAATCCTGAATATCTATGCTGCAAATGCAAGGGCAGCCACATTCATTAAAAAAACGTTAGTAAGCTCAAAGCACACACTGCACCTCACATAATAATAGTGTGAGAATTCAACACCCCACTCTCATCAATGAACATATCCTGGAAACAGAAACTAAACAGAGAACATTGAAACTAACAGTAGTTATGAAAGAAATGGATTTAACAGATATCTACAGAACATTTTATCCTAAAACAAAAGGATATACCTCCTTCTCAGCACATCATGGTACCTCCTCCAAAATTGACCATTAATAGGTCAAAAAACAGGCCTCAGCAGATAAAAAAACATTGAAGTCATCCCATGCAGCCTAACAGATCATCACGGACTAAGGCTGATCTTCAATAACAACATAAAAAATACAAAGCCGACATTCAGGTGGAATGAACAGCACTCTACTCAATGATACCTTTGTCAAGGAAGAAATAAAGAAAGAAATTAAAGACTTTTATAGTTTAATGAAAATGAAGCCACAACCCAAACTTATGGGACATGATGAAGACAGTCTTAAGAGGAAGACTAATAGTCCTAAGTGCCTCCAAAAAGAAACTAGAGACAGTATACACTAGCAGCCTGACAAATCACCTAGAAGCTCTAGAATAAAAGGAAGCAAATTCACCGAAGAGGAATAGACAGCAGGAAATAATCAAACTTAGG
>NC_034602.1:2996087-2997117 GCF_900095145.1 Mus pahari | reverse complement strand
AGGATGAGAAAGAAATTAGGGAAACAATACCCTTCACAATAGTAACAAATAATATAAAATAACTTGGTGTGACCCTAACTAAGGAAGTGAAAGATCTGTATGATAAGAACTTCAAGTATCTGAAGAAAGAAATGGAAGAAGATCTCAGAAGATGCAAATATCTCCCATGTTCATGGATTGGCAGGATTAATGTAGTAAAAATGGCTATCATGCCTAAAGCAATCTACAGATTCAATCCCCATCAAAATTCCAACTCAGTTCTTCTGTTAGAAAGGGAAATTTGCAAATTCATCTGGAATAAAAAAATCCTAGGATAGTGCCTAACCTCAAGCTGTACTACAGAGCAATTGTAAAAAAAAAAAAAAAAAAAACTGCATGTACTGGTACAGAGATAAACAGGTAGATCAATGGAATAGAATTGAAAGCCCAGAAATGAACCCAGACACCTATGTTCACTTGATCTTTGACAAGAGAGCTAAATCCATCAAGTGGAAAAAAGACAGCATTTTCAACAAATGGTGCTGGCACAACTGGAGGTTATTATATAGAATAATGTGAATTGATTCATTCTTATCTCCTTGTCCAAAGCTCAAGTCTAGGTTGATCAAAGAACTCAACATAAAACCAGAGACACTGAAATTTATAGAGGAGTAAGTGTGGAAAAGCCTGGAAGATATGGGCACAGGGAAAAATTCCTTAACAGAACAGCAATGGCTTTTGCTGTAAGATCAAGAATCGACAAATTGGACCTCATAAAATTGCAAAGCTTATGTAAGGCAAAAGATACTGTCAATAGGACAAAAAGACTGCCAGCAGAGTGGGAAAGGATTTTTACCAATCCTAAATCTGATAAGGGACTAATATCCAATATATACAAAGAGCTCAAGAAGCTAGACTTCAGAAATTCAAATAACACCATTAAAAAAATTAGGTTCACAGCTAAACAAAGAATTCTCAACCGAGGAATACTGGAGTGCTGAGAAGCACCTGAAAGAATGTTCAAGATCCTTAATCATCAGGGAAATGCAAA
>NC_034602.1:2980115-2995727 GCF_900095145.1 Mus pahari | reverse complement strand
TGTGGTACATTTACACAATGGAGTACTCTCAGCTATTAAAAACAATGAATTCATGAAATTTTTAGGCAATGGATGCATCTGGAGGATATCATCCTGAGTGAGGAAACCCAATCACAAAAGAACTCACTTGATATGCACTCACGGATAACTGGATATTAGCCCAGAAACTTAGAATACCCAAGATACAATTTTCAAAACACAAGAAATTCAAGAAGAAGGAAGACTAACTCATGGACACTTCATTCCTTCTTAGAATAGGGAACAAAATACCCAGGGAAGGAGTTACAGAGAAAAAGTTTGGAGCTGAGAGGAAAGGATCAATCATCCAGAGACTGTCCCACCCGGGGATCCATCCCATAATCAGCCACCAAATGCAGACACTATTGCATATTCCAGCAAGATTTTGCTGAAAAGTCTCTGATATAGCTGTCTCTTGTGAGGCTATGCCAGTGCCTGGCAAATACAGAAGTGGATGCTCACAGTCATCTATTGGATATAACATAGGTCCCCCAATGGAGGAGCTAGAGAAAATACCCAAGGTGCTGAAGGTGTCTACAACCCTCTAGGTGAGACAACAATATGAACTAACCAGTACCCCCCCCAGAGACCGTGTCTCTAGATGCATATGTAGCAGAAGATGGCCTAGTCGGTCATCATTGGGAAGAAAGGCCCCTTGGTCTTGTAAACTTCATATGCCCCAGTGCAGGGTATCACCAGGTCCAAGAAATGGGAGTGGGTGGGTTGGGGATCAGGATTGGGGGAGGGTATAGGGCCTTTGGGGATAGCACTTGAAATGTAAATGAAGAAAATATCTAATAAATAAATAAAAACCCCATAATAGATCAATCATTTTAGAAAAACTGCCTCCTTTTTGTTCTTTATACTCCAAAGATATTTTGCAATTATAAAACTATGTAAATCATGGTAACGATGATTTAAAATGCACTTTGTCACTAAGATGTCAACTAAAACAAAGTTCATAGCTTGGTCATCTTGCTTCCTTTCAGTTACTACCAAGCCTTGGATCTTACAGATGCTCAATCCTACCGATGAGCACATCTTGAAAACTCTGTATTTTATACTGTGTACCTCATAGCCACCCCAAAACAAAAAATTTCAGAAGCAAGCATTTAAAAGGTAAAACAAACAAACAAAAATATTAAAAAATTCTTCCTTAAAGCCTGGAATAAATCTGCTTATGAAAAAAAGAGAAAGTAGGAAGGAAGGAAGGAAGGAAGGAAGGAAGAAAGAAAGAAAGAAAGAAAGAAAGAAAGAAAGAAAGAAAGAAAGAAAGAAAGAAAAAGAAAATAAGACCTTTTTAGTTTGTTAATTTTACCCTTTTAGGATTTACAACTGGTTCTGAGGATTAAATTTATACAAAGCAGATTAGCTGGAAAAAATTAATTTTGATTTAAGTTTGTGACACATAAGACTCCACTTTACTCCTGAATAGTGGGTAAGCCTAATTATTTTCCTATAAGTTAGAACAAAGAGAGGTAGTTGCTAAGAAAGTGCTTAAAGTATGTGTGGAGGCTAAAGAAAAATTAGATTTAACAAGTATTATTCATGCAGCTTCTCTGCATGATTCTCCACTTACACATACTTGCCTTCTAGAGGAGGAGACAATTTTCTGTGGAAGTTTTTGTTTTCCAAAAGAATCAAAATGTTTTTCCTGACCTGCTTGGTTATAAAATGACCCCAATTCAATGCTGTTCTTACATGCAGGGCTGTATTTTGGGAATTGTGTTCTACCTGCTTCCTACATTCTTCCTTCCATTAGCCAGAGGTTATGAGGACATATTTGATATATAACTTAATTCTCAGTAAGCACACTTCTGTTTAGATCATTTACTCTGAGAAGGCCAAAGGAACCACATCAGCTGCCAAGTCTGCAAAGGTTAACCATGGGCTTCTCGCCTCAGATGAATATGAATTTTCTGTCTCCTATGATGGATAGGTTTTCCAGGCTTCCCAGTTCACCATACACATGAAAAACAGCACCTCAGAAACTAAGCATTCACAGACCGGTAGCCATCAGGAATTAGGAAAATCAACATCCCCAAAACAGCAATAGAAGAAGATGAATACTGAAGCTGATGGACAATGCAAAAACTGCCCCACACTGTGACAAACATTCCTAATTCTATGGCTGCCCACACAGAGATGTTACAGAGTGAAAGATTCCCAGTGTTTTAGACAACCAACAGTAAAAATGCAAACTCTTAGGATGTATCTCATACCATTTGGTTTGAGGAAAAAATTCTAGTCTTCACATTACTCATTTGAATATCAAAGTAGAAAGAAGATTTTTTTCTATTTTAGTTTCCTCTTAGCAATTTTTTAGTAAGTTGTACTTGATCTAGAAATGTAGACATTTCAAGTTGTATGACTTTATGATGTTCCACAAGACATATTGGCAAATCAATCAACAGGCCTATCTTGTCACCACCTTTCTGAAATTCTGAGCATGGAAGATTGCCTATACTTTGATAGGCAAAGTTGGTGACATCTAAATGCACAGGCTCCATTGGAGCAAATTAAAGAGTAAATGTTAGAGAATATTTGATCAGATTTGAACCCTGATGTCTTGAGAGGGAAAACCTGTTCTTTGTGGTTCTGTGGCTCAATCCTAGTACATACCCAAGATCTTTCTGTAAAAGAGAGCTTAACAAAGTCAAGAATAGGTTAAAAGGCAATGCAAACAATCAGTCATCAGTTGACAAGGAGTAATAAACATAAGAATACCCTGAAAAGAGAAAGGAGGGTCTTTCGGTTGAAAGGTGTTTAAGATAGTGTGGAGAAGGAGAAAGAGAAGGATCTGTGGGTCATTTAGGAAGGTCAGCTGCTTGTTTTCTCTGCCTCTAGGCTGGCAGGCTTTTACCACAGCATCTGGTTTCTGAGTCTTCATTTGATAAATTAAATGTTTGAGATTTTCTTTTTAAAATAACAAGCAAATATGATAATTTCAACTGATAAGCAGTGTTGGCATCTGATCTGAATCAAAGGAACGTTTTGTGGAGCTCATTTTCATTGTGCATGGTGTTACAGTGTGTCATGTCTGTGAGTATGCACTCTACAGCAACATCAGGTGAAACAACTCTACAACAGTGCAGCTCTGTAAACAGAATGGGAAAGCTAGGTGTTTGATTCAATTATGAAACAGAAATAAAATCATGTTAATCTTACATGGCAGAATTTTCATTGCACTCAGTATCTAGAAAGCCTAAATCTAAATCCTGGTCCCATGTATTAAAGATTATAAAAATAATAAATGTTTAGGTCTAATTTTCAGGTTTTACATATTTAATAATTATAAATTAAAAAATTTCAAATGTTCCTAAAAGTTTTTTAAAAAATAAATAAGCATAAATTCACAATGTTTAGATAAAGAAATTAAAATGAAATTAATCCATGATATAATAAAAAAATTAGTGTAGAATTGATATTATCATGTAACAAATTGACTAAAGTTTATCAGAAACAATACTGTTTTAAAATTAAACATATTCATTATACAATAAGAATATGTAATATGAGTCTAGTTTAACATTTAACTCAAATAGTTAGAAAATATTTGTATAAAGACAAAAATGCAAACAGAAGTAGAGAATTATAGCAGAAAATTCTGTTCCTTAGATATATTCACTTTAATATGATGTATATATTAAATATGAAAAAGCATAAATAAACAATATATAGTGTAAAACTGGCACTTGACAGGTAATGACTAAAGACTGACTAATATAAAAATATATATTAAAATCTGTAGTAAAAATAAAGTAGAAATAAGTATGTGTAAAATAGACTTTAGAATAATATTATGAAAATCAAAGAATCAAGTCAGTAATTAAAATATATTGCTGCACCTTAATACTACTGGCTGACTCACACTTATCCCTCTACTCACCACTGTGCACATACACATACATATGCTCATGCTCAGGCAACATAATCTTAGGGATGATTTTACCATAAATCCCTAAGATACAGTTAAGCTTAACTGATGCAAGTTATTTCTATGACTACAAAACAAGCTTATCCAAGTAGTACAAAAATGTACAATAAACATGCTAATTTCACTAAGAGTAAACAGTTAAACTTCAAAAAATAAACTGCAAGATACAAGCAAAAGCTGTATCTGTATTATCACATGATCCCAATTTTAGGTCAAATTTTCTAGAAAACATGCAGAAACTATAAACAAATTCATTAGTGTTGGAGGATACAGATTCAATTTGTACAGATCAATAACTTTTCTACACACCAATAAATATACAGAGAAAGAGATCATGGATTCATCATCTAGGATCTAGCTGTCAAAAACCTAGACACAGTAAAGATGTTCCTTTCCTGATGGAAGAAAAGTTAATCACTTCTACATTTAATAGCATCTATGACACAACTAAGTTTTAAGGACAAAAGTTGTACATAATCTATATTTTTGTTATAATTCCTATTTTTGTTTCTGTTCACAATTCTTTCTAAAATTTGCTATAACAGTTAGCTCTGGTAGCACATGACTTTAATTCCAGCCCTGAAAGGGCAGAATTAAGAAAATAGCTAAGCTTGAGGATAGCCTGTTCTACTTAGCAAGTTCCATGCCAACCAGGACTACATAGTGGCACCTTGTATAAGAATAATATTAAAATTAAGCATAGTTCTTTGGAGAGAGAGAAGGAGGAGGAAAACAAAGAGAAGGCTGTAAAAAAGGAATATAGGAGAATGTACATGAGAGCTCTTCTGCTTAGTATGCTAGGTCTGAGAAACTTTTGTTCCATTAATATATTTGCTAGATGACAAAATATGAAAAAGAAATGAGCGAGATGTTTTATTGCCTTTTGTTTCTCCAGCGCTGATTAAGGAGGAGGCCTTGAATAAGGCCTACTTCAATTGGCGATGTCCTCATGAGAGGATGAGAATAATCCTCCTCACATTTTTGACCTAATAGCTACTTTCTTTAAATGTATAAAAGCAAGCTTTTAAAACAAATGATCATAACAAATTAACATAATCAACTTCTGGTTGCCAAATTAGCATCCCAATATCCTGCTATTATAAAACCATCCCTAAACTGTGAATACATATGTCACTCCATGAAAAGACACTGCCTTGTGGAAGCTCTTTGGTTACGCTGCTTGAGTTCTGCTACTTTGTTTAGCTTCTGTCAGGGAATCCTAAGGTGAAGAAACCCTATAGTCTAGCGAGACTTGTTATCTGGGCTAGCGGGTTAGTATGGAGATTTGCTAGAATATTTTCTTTCTGTCAAAGGCTGATCTGAACAGGTTCTATCCATCTTTCTGCTTTTTAATAACCAGTAGCTTCTACCTGGGTAGCACTTATCAACTATTGTTTAATGAGACACTTAGCTTCTGATAGTGTGTGCTAGACACAAGCTGGTTCTATGTATTCAGCACCTCACAGAGGCTTTTGTTTCCCATAATCCGTATTAAAACTTATCCAATTTAATTGATACTTTTCTAAAGCTTATTTGTGCTTGAGAAGAAAAGACATGAAGCAGTGCTCTCTGAGGTTTTTGATCAACAGAGCTATTATATCTCAAATTTTATGTTATATTTTAAACTTTTGAGTTGCATAGCAACAATTAATAAATAAAAAGTGCCATCAAGAAAATTATTAGGACTCCCCTGGAAGCTGTTTGGAATTTAAGAATTCTCTTAAAATGACAATTCATTTTCAGAGTTAGAGCTTCCAAAAGAATGGGTGTGTCCAGAAGGGAGTGCCTGATCTCATAAATTGTCTTTGTTCTGTTTTGTGGGAGTATGGCAAAATGGGGTATAAAAGTCCAAATGACTTTCTGAATAAATATTAACAAATCAGGTCATTATGTTGTTTATTTTCTTTTCAGAAGCATCGCATGTTGGTTTATGATCTCATTTCTCTCTGGTGTTCTTTTTGAGAGAAATGTGTAACAAAGGTTTAAGCAGTAAGCAAGTCACGTGATCACACAGAGCCTCCAAAGATGTCCTTTTGTATCTGGGAATGTGAATAGATTAACTGGTTAGCCATTTTGTATACATGTTTCTGCATGTTAAGTTTCAACATTACATGAACACTTATATGATGAAAAAACAATCTCAATAGTGACATTGTAAATGTTTCCAAGGTATACATTGTGTTTACAAGTTTGCCATGCACATTTTGTTTTTTACTGGAAGTGCTACGAGGACAGGAAGAAAAATGAAAAAGATAATATTCCCCCTTACATCATGAGCTGTCAGTATCCCACATCCTGATTCCATGTTGATCTTAAGGTCTCTCCTGAGGAACCTTGCTCAAACTCCTACACCTATCTCACATAAGCTACTGAAATGACATCACAGAATCTGTCCTATGAGTTATACAGATCATCAAAGCTTTATTGTGTGATCTTTTATTATATTGTGTCAGTTATTTTGTATAGCCATAAATAAATACCAGACACTCAAAGCTGAAATGGGAGATATTTACTTGATCTCATAAATTAAGAGGCATGATTATTATTGCAATGAGGACACAACAGAGCAAACAGCTCACAAAATGGTTGCAAGAACTGGCAGAAAGTGGAACTTATTGCCTGGTGTGACATATCTTTGTTTCCTAATCCTCCAGCTAGTGTTTTCTGCTGCTTTCCATAATGCTATTATAGTATTAATTCATAATTGGGTCAACTCATTCACAAGGTCAGAGCCGTCCTGGTCTGTTTCTGGAAACACTCTCAGAACCATATTCAGAAGTTTTTCCCTAATCTACTAGTTTCTTCTGAACCCAATCAAGCTGAAATCAGTTCAATCATCACATATATGGTTACTGTTATGCATCATATACTTTTAGCTATACTTGATGTTCTCCTTACATAGAACATATAATGCATTAATTGCAAATTAGTGCAATTCTATGAAATAAATTGTAAGATGGCAATTGTGTCAAGGACATGATACTGGAAATTTGTTGAAGATAGAAAATAAAATGTAGAGTTAGTCTTGAACAGGGTTTCAATTTGAAGTATCTCAAAATACATGATATTGTGTTGTTTGAAGAATATTACAGGGGAAAAGGTAAACACTCATGTTTTTTTTTTCTTTCTTCCTTTCTTTTTTATTATTTTCTTTATTTACATTTCAAATGCTATCCCGGAAGTTCCCTATATCCCCTCCCCCGCCCCTGCTCCCATTACTACTCCCATTACCTACCCACTCCCATTACTTGGCCCAGGCCTTCCCTTGTGCTGGGTCATATAAAGTTTGCAAGACCAAGGGGCCTCTATTCCCAGTGATGGCCGATTAGGCCATCTTCTGCTACATAACACTCATGTTAAATCACAGACACTCATTTTAAATTCACATAGTCATTATGCCCCTGCCTGTGACAGAATAAATTTCACACTAAGCCATGTACAGACTGTAGAAGAGTGAAAGTCCTGATTTCCGAATGACCTAGATAGGAAAGGACTAGGAAGCACTGAATAGTAATTCTAGGAATAAAATTCAATATCCTGTCTGAATATAGTTGTCAAATGATAAGTCCTGTTTTAACAGTCCTTATTTAGATGTAGGCTGGAAGACAAAATATAATATAAAGTTAATTAAGAATTTCATTTACAAAATTAAGAAGGACTTCAAAATTTCTGGTTCCAGAAGAATGTACTTAAGTATTTTCAAAAGAAAATAGAAAAAAAGAAAAAAAAAAGAAAAAAGAAAAAGAAAGTAACCTACCATCTATGCATTTAATGGTAAAGTAAACACATACATTCTAAACGTAAGTCTGAAACTAAGAAAGCATAGTTTTTATTCTATGTCCTTTTGAAAGGCTAGAAAATTAGCTCTAGCTTTCATTGGGAGATTTTTTTTATGAGATGAAATATTCAATTAATTCTAAAATGATATGACATGATGAGTTCTCATTAGACACAAGTTGACTAATCATTCTATGGCTCAGTAACTTACTATGAACAAAATTATGTTCTGTGTGTACTAATGTTAAACACATTTTTATCACGTTTGGCAATTCACATAAAGTGAAAATGGAAGACTAAAGATTAGGAAAGAGTGGTGTGCATACTGCAAAAACAGAGTATGGTAGGGGTCTTATTACTGGAGTTAGGAGGAGACATGCACAAATGGGAAATAGTAAAGCTGGGCCTGGAGAGAGAAGGGAGGGATGTTTTCATGCAGGCTCTCTGGAGTAAAGATCTTGTGCTTAACTTCATGGCAATGAAATCATTGGTGGTTTCTGTAATGATTCATCATGGCTGTCAACTTCACACATCTGAGAATCAGGAACCTCAGTTAAGGATTTGCCTTCACCACACGGGCCTCTGGACATGTCTATGGGATATTTTCTTGATTACTGATTAAGTTGAGATGACTCACTTCACTGTATGAGGTACCTTTTGTGCAGGTGGTCCTGGGTTGTATAAAAACAAGTTAAACAAGTCATGCAAAGCAAGGTAGTAAGCAACACTGTCTCTGTTTCAATTCCTGCTGACATGTTCCTTCCTTGGCTTTCTGAGATATTAGACAATAAGTGCAAGTTGAATGAATTCATTTCTCCCAAGTTGCTTTTGGAAGTATTTTTTCATGGCAACGAAAAGAAAACTAAGTTTCTAAATAGAGGGTGTTGTCCTTTAAAACCATAAACATAGTGATCATTACAGTATCTTAGTATTCTCTGTTTGGAATAACAATACAAATTCAAAAAATATTGTTGACTTAAATCCTCTGGTAAAAAGTAAATCTTTAAGACACTTAAATTTTTCTCTGCAGTCTAGAGACCACCCCACCTTTAACCATAGGATATTTGTTCGTCCTTTCCTTTCCAGAACCATGCTTAGAAAATAACCCATGCTAGGGTTGAACTTAAAAATATTCTCCAGTGTTAGAACACTTGTTTGACTTCAGCAATATGTATATGTGAAGACAAATAAACTTTTAAAAAAAGGAGCAAGATAAGTAATGAGTATTAGTGTTAATTACTATTTTTTTCTACAAACAGCTCATGCTGAAGAAGCATGACATTACATAAGATGGTTGTACACCAACAAGTTTTTTGAATGCCACCAATTTTATATTTATAGAAAAAAAAAGGAACTGTTTTATTTTGTGAACAGTGATTGATTTGGGGAGTCAGCCTTGTTTAATGAGACAATATTTCACTGGGTTCTTAGACTTTGCATAGATTTTGTATTTGGAATGGATTGTTTTCACTTGGTCCTGTTTCCTGACATGAAGTACATTTTGCAAATGAAGCAGCCATGTGCTGCATGTGCCTGAGATACCATATATTGTCTTATGTCAATAGTAGTCATTCACGGGAATTTAGTCTCTTTATCGTTTGCCATATTTGTATTGAAATGTCAGATTATAGCACCATAAAACCATAGCAGCTGATTACAAAACAAGGGCCACTATATTTACAAACTTTCTAGCAATAAGTTACATAATCCTGTCATAGAGAATGCATTAGGCATCAATTAATATCCAAGATTATATATTTCTTTCCCTGGAGCAAAGTCTATATTAGCATGTGATTCAGGTATATACCACATTACAATAACAGATTTTCATATAATTTAAAATTAATTAAGAAAAATTAATTAATAAAATTAATTTAATTAATCTTTTAAATTATTTTATACATATTAATTATTTTATAGAATAAATAAATTACCCTAATAAGCAGAGGAAATATGTACACACTTCTATCATTTTAGTATGTTTATTCTTACTAATAGTGGCAGTACTTAAAAATTGTCTAATTAGGTTGCCCTCCAAATTAAATATTGCCACTCAAGTGAATTGATTTTATAAATACTCAATATAGATTTATTTATATACTTTAATTTAATGTGACTGCCTTCCTTCTACATAAAGAGTTTTACTTTAATTAGGATGCAACTTTAGTTTCCCGGTCTCTGGCAATTTTCTTCTCAAAATAACCATCCTGCCATATGAACTGAATCATGGACATCTGCTCAAACTGCCAAACATAACTTCTTTAGTTCATAGCCACTGACAGAATTCTGTTCATTTCTTTCTGTTGGTTTGTTTCTCTGTTTTGTTTGGTTTTTCTGATTGTTTGCAATTATGTAATCCAAATTATTATGTAATCAAACCACTCTGGAACTCAAACAACTTGACTCCCTCTACCTCCTCAGTGTTGAGGTAAAATTTCCAAGTCTAATTCCTGTTCCTACGCCTGAATCTCCTTGCTTCTGTTAGGCCCAGTTTGTGATGCCCCCAAAGAGATCATGAGGGACCAATACTCTCAGGAAAGCACATGAGAGTATTTATTCAGGTTGGGTAAGAGGGTGAAGGAATGTTGGCCTGTAAGCTGATTGGTTTACAGCATTTGGTCTAACTATAAGGAGGCACTACACATTTAAAAGGTGCATCTCGACCTGGGAATGAGTCATGGTTACTTAGGCCACCGTGCTATTTCAGTGGCCATAGCTGTTAAGTTTATTTTGCTATTCCCAGGAATATCTCATTTTTCATATTTGCGGCCCCTTGGACCCAGGATTTTTTGAAAGACATTGGCAATTTGGCCTTCAGGTGCACCAAATGTTGGGTTCCTATATCCACTAGGATGTTCAGGGGTTTCCTCCTCCTCTCTAATGTTTACCCTGGGTTTAAGGAATGATCCAAACCCTGACTTCCTCAATCTTTTTTCTCACAAACATGAATTTAGCCAGCAACTTCCTTTCTGGGCCGTTTCTTGCCCAATGACCTTCTTCCTTAAAGTAAACACATTGATTCTTAATAAATGGCTATTGGTGGCCTCCTTTAGACTCCTCTCCTTCAGCAGTCCATTGGAACTTGCTTTTCCTTTGCCCTGAATCTGGGGCTTTATTGGCTAAAAGGACTCTGACCAAATCTCTATTCAAATCTTTATTTCCTGTCTGAATCTGCTTTTCTTCTGCACTTTCTCTATTATTGTTCACCTTCTCTGCAACTTCCACTAGATCCCTCAATGATTCTTCTTCTAATCTTTCTTGGCTCTGTTACTTCTTAATGTATGATGCTGACTGATTGATAAAAGACAGGGCTACTGTGCTAGAATTCTCTGCTTATCAGTGTTTATGTGTGTATAGTGTTGTAAAGGCTCCATGACCCATTTGAGAAATGTTACTGGGCTTTCTTCAGTTCCCTACCTAACATTGTAAATTTGGTCAAGCTAGTGAACCATTCAGCAGCTACTTTGAGACCTGCCAATAGAGCCTGGTATGTTGATGAGCATGGTGGGGTAGCTAAAGGGATCTTGATGTAAGTTCTTGAGCCATGGAAATGGCTGGTGGCTTACTTATCAAAGAAACTGGAGCCAGTGGTAGCAAAATTGTGACCTTGCCCATGTATTATTGCAGCCTCAGAACTGTTGGTTAAAGACACAGATAAACTTATTTGGCGGCAGAATTTGACTGTGACTACTCCCTATTCAATTGAAGGGGTACTCAATCAGCTTCAAAACATTGGCTACAGCACACAATTTAATGATCTGTGCTGAAGCAGGAGAAAACTCAAAAGAATAAACATGTGATCCAATTACATATACTTCTCTCCCATAGAAGGGCTGTTTATAAATACAGTAGATGTATTTTTTAATGGGATGCATGCATGCATAAATTTACAGAAAACACAAAAGCATGGATAGAAGCAATTTTTAACAACTTATCTTTTGGATAATAATTATCAATTTTACTTAAAATGTTTTCTATGCAATAGACCAAACATCAATATTCTGCAATAATCAATTTAATTGTTGTTTGAAACAATGAACAGATGTCTCATCAGGTTTTTAAGACTTTTTTTTTCTAAAATACCTTCATGATTTTATCATACAATTATTTATAACACCACAACATTAAAACTTTGGAGATAAAGTAAGCTGATTCCACATTAATGCTCTCTTTTGCCAAAGAATTGCTGTGGGCACATTGAGTAATAATAAATATGCAACTAATATTTGATTACTATTTATTATAATTGATAAGAATAGATTAAAGAAGCTTCCTCTACTTTCTGCAAAGCTTTTTGTTTTTCACCAGTTAATTTGCATCTCCCTTGATAAAATCCAACAAAGGCTTAAATCCTCCTGTGGTGAGCTTAAGGTGAGGTCTTAGCCAATTAACATCTTCTGGAAACTTTTGAAAATAATTTGAAGTAAGTCAATCATCTTTTCTTTCTTGAATTTTTTGTACCATAATTTTTCTAGGATATAAATGAGACCCTAAAAGTTAAAAAGATCTTGCCTCTGAATCTTTTCTGGAGCAACAGCTATTCCCCAAAACTTTAAAGCTCATTGTGTAAGAGCAAAGACTTGTAGTAAACTTCCCTTCATAGGCATTAGCTAATAAAATACTTTCCATATAAGAAACAATATACATTGAAAGATTCAAAGTCCTAGCCCCTTATATTGGAGCAGAGATAAAAAGAAATCTTACATAATGTAAGGCCACTAGGAATTTCTAGAGGCAAAACTTTCTTTTTTTTTTGTCACATCATTTTTTATTATTATTATTTTCTTTATTTACATTTCAAATGCTATCTCAAAAGTTCCCTATACCCCCCCCCTGCCCCTGCTTCCCTACCCACCCACTCCCACTACTTGGCCCAGGCCTTCCCTTGTGCTGGGTCACATAAAGTGGAGGCAAAACTTTCTGATGATCACAAACTCACCAGAAGTAAATCCTTTACAATTATCAGGATTCAAAGGAAAAAACAATCTTCCAAATCTATAATAATTCTATATGGAGTAGGCAGGCCAGAATGCAATGCCCTTAGAAGTTCCACAGCCTCATAGATCTTAAGTTTAAACTTTATTTGGAATAACACCTGGATAGGTCTATTATAATGTTGTTTTGGCTTAAAAAATAATTTTGGGAGGTAAAGAGAGGTGAGTCCCAAAATCTCCCCTAGGCAGTGTTTGCAAAACAAAAGAAACACCACACAAGCCTTGCTGAGGCTGCTCTGATCTTTGCATNAACTCAAATGTAAATATTTCTTAATCTGAGCATAGTGCTCAAGTCCTGGCCCAAAGGAGTGAGGACAGATTCCAGGGGAACAAATCGATTGTCTCTCTATACCTTTAATTTTTGGACATTCTTTCTTAAGATGATTTATACTTAAAACTTTTATGAATTAGCATTATTAAGGAATATTAGAATATAGGATTTGAGTGGATAAACCAAACAGCAGACCGGGCCAAGGTGTTCAACGTGGGAGAGGTTTATTATGCGGGAATGGAGAGGGGGCAGTGAAGCAGGTGGAAGGGTAGAGAAGAAGAGAGAGAGAGAGAGGAGGGGTTGGCTTCCTCTCTTATACAGAAAATGATGTCACACCAGTGAGGGCAGGAACTGAGCCAAGTGAATTGTGGGATAGAAGGTCGTTGTCCTGGCAACGCAGGTCAAGAGTCACATGGTTAGGTGGGGCTTGCAGTATCCTGGTGCTTGCATTCCTCCCTTCTTGTTATTATAAAAAGAAGGGGAGAAAAAGAGAAGGGAAACCAATGGTGAAGAGGGAATAGGGGCGTCGTGNCTCTTAAGCTACTTCCTGCTGTTTAGTGGTGTCATCACTTTTCAGGGTATATCTGATCTTCACCATCAGAGTTTGTATGGCAATCATTTGAATCAGGTTCTGAATAATAATGGCAGGAAAATGACCAAGAAAGGTGTTATGAGTGGAAGGATCCACTTCCGTCTGGGGTTTTCAAAGGTACCAGAACCAGATGTCTCACGGTTGCTGAAGTCTCTTATGTCTGCCTGTAGCTCCTGGATTTTATTTTTTACTATCCCAGATTGGTTGACGTAGAAGNANCANTCTTCTTGTAGGAATAGGCAAAGGCCACCTTCTTTAGCTGTCAGGAGGTCTTGTCCTTGCTGGTTTTGAAGCACCACGGCTGCCAAAGAATCAATCTGCTTTTGGATAGTAAGCAACTAATCCAGTGTCTCATCTAGCGAGGTTGGATTTGGCTATCAGAGTGAAGCCTCATTTTCTAGGATGAGACAAGACCGGTGGTCTTGATGTCTTCTGGAGCTTAATGGAGCACGGTCCTGTTAGGGTTAACGTGTATGAAGAGGAATCATTTTTAGGTGAGGGAATGAAGGGTTTTAGGTGAGACAGGTGGACCCAATGAGAGTGCCTTGAGCTTAGCAGCTATAGGAGTTACAAGGATTACCTTAAAAGGACCCTGCCACCTTGGAGAGAGAGGTGAAGGTTGATGACCTGGAAGAGATAAAAGGACTTGGTCTCCAATATTAGTGTGTTCGAGGNAGGTGACAGTCAGCAAAGTTCTATAGGAGAGAGCAAAGATGAGAGAGTAATAGAGTAAGCAAATGATCTGGAAGGGGAGAGTGCTTGGACAAGAAGCCAGGAGTTAGAACTGGACATCCATACATGAGCTTAAAAGGTGAGATGAGGAGTGGTTGCTTGGGGAGAGCTCACAGTCTGAAAAGAGCAGGGGCAGGAGCTTTACCCAGTCAAGATGAAGCTCCTGTGACAGGTTATGAGAAGAGATGATCTAAAGGTTAGTTTTTGACAGGTATGCCACAGGTGCAAAAGAAGGTCCTATTTGGTGGTCCAAGGCTCCAAAGGCAAATCCCTCTTTTTTTGTTACATAGAGGGAAAAGGACAAGTCAGGTCAGGAAGATGTAAAGCTGGGGCCCTAAGGAGGGTCTGTTGGAGTCTTTGAAAGGACTTGGTAATAGGTTTTAAAAGAGGTTTGTGGGCGGGGCCTGACACTGCTTCGTATAGTGGGCAAGAAAGAAGGGAAAAGGAAGGGAAGGAGTGGACAGTTGGACTTTAGAGGGTGAGACCCCATAGCGACGATTAGAAAGGAAATTCAGAAGAGCCACGGTGTCAGTCTGGCTGATTTCTAAAGAGGGGTTACAGAGAAGGACATAATAGGTCAGAAGCCAAGGCCTGCCCAAACAGATGTGGGCTATCCCAGAATCCCTGAGATAAGACAATTTAGGTCAGTTGGGTAGAAAAGTGGATATCAGGATCTGTCCAGGTAAAAGCAAATATGTTTTGTGACTGGACATCTAGAGGAATAGAGAAAAATTCATCCTTAAGGTCTAGACCTGAAAAGAGGGAAGTACTTGAGGGTATAGTAGAAAGAAATATGTAGAGGTTACCCACAACCCGGTGAAGAGAGAGTTAATATGTCTGAGATCCTAGAATAAACGATCCTAGAATAAACGATAGGCACCATTGGGTTTCTTTACTGCAGGTATAGGGGTGTTAAAGTGAGAAAAGGTAGGGCGAAGAATTTTTTTTCTCAACAGGTCAGAGATGATCCGCTTGAGTTTCCTGAGGCTCTGGAGAGAGAGAAGGTAGTGAGCCTGGGTAATGTACCTGGTAGGGTCCAACAATTGGATGACACCAGGCGATTGGTGTTTAGCAATAGAGAGGTTCTGGATGTCCCAGACTTGGGGGTCTACCTGTGAGGATGGTAAAGGGAATGACATGGTANTGTTAGTAGGTTGGCTGGCTAAAAGGAGGAGCAGAGGAACCGCTGGTGAGCTTGAGTTCAGGCGAATGTGGGGAGCAAAAGAGATAGAGGCTCCCAGCCTAGATAGGAGGTCTCTTCTCAATAAGGGGACAGGACATGTGGGCACTA
>NC_034602.1:2946168-2976984 GCF_900095145.1 Mus pahari | reverse complement strand
TGTGGGTGGGACCATCCCTGGGCTGGTAGTCTTGGGTTCTATAAGAGAGCAAGCCAGGGGAAGCAAGCCAGTAAAAGAACATCCCTCCATGGCCTCTGTATCAGCTCCTGCTTCCTGACCTGCTTGAGTTCCAGTCCTGAATCCTTTGGTGATCAACAGCAGTATGGAAATGTAAGCTGAATAAACCCTTTCCTCCACAACTTGCTTCTTGGTCATGATGTTGTACAGGAATAGAAACCCTGACTAAGACAGTAACCTCTTCCCATTTACCGGTTTGCTGGCAGTATGTATAAAGATCCCTTTAAACAACTGGGTTTAAGGTGCCATTAATTGGTCATTGAGAACCATTATTTAATGAGTACTGAGTCCAGACTTTATTGCAGAGGAATATTAATTTGGATGCCTTCAAAGGAGGCACGAACCTTAAAAACTCAAGCTTTTTTAGGACACATCCCAGAGGTGTATCTGGGGGTACGTTTGAGGACAAGTTGTTGCCCATGCTCTGGAAGTTTCTAGTGTTCTTACCAGAGTCCCAGAGAGCCACTCAGAAACCAAAAAGGAAGTTAGCCCAAGGCTAGCGCATCCAGGTCATCACGAGGACCTCTAGTGGCTACCCAGTAAGTCCCGGACTTACTGTGCGAATTGCTCCACCCTGGCCAGGGATTTTAACTGACCCACTGGGGGCCTGTACGGAAAGAGCAGCTTCTGACCCACTAGGGGCCTGTAGGGAGATCATGGGTGGTGTCTCTGCTATGTTGGCTGGGTCTAGCCTCTTAGTCCCTGGGCAGAGCTGGCCAGGTTCTGTTCCATCAACTGGAGGCTACTCCCCGCCCACAGGCACTGCTGATAGTGTGCCGGTAGCTGCATGAGAGTTTTTAGCAAACCGGTAAAATGGGAGCATGGAAACCTGGCCTATAAGGCACTGTGGCAATGGTGCAGCTCGCTTAAAGTTTCTGCACCCTGGGACAGCAGCAGACACATGGTTGGTGGAAGTGCCGGGCAAAGGAGCTCAGCTCCCCACTCCTCCCCTTCTTAGGCCTTTGTGTAAGCCCCAGATCAAGATAGATTCTCCCACAACTGCTTGGGGGGCAAAGGCTTAACAGCAGTTAATCCCTTTGACTGGGATTTAAAACACAAAGGGGAGGTGGGGTCGCCATGAGTTCTGGCTAGGAGGGAAGCAAGCTACTGTGCAGAGGGACAGCATGCGCGCATGTGCGAGAAAGTGGCTGGGAATCTTACCAGTTTGATGTTGTGTTTGGTACCTGCCTCTGTGTCCACTGGATGTCTCTTGGGCAACACCAAGCGCTAGTGGCTGCTGTTTTTTTCCGCTTAATGTAATCTGAGTCACGGCACCAATTTTATGACTTAGCATTATTAAGCAGTATTAATATATATGATTTGAGCGGATAAACCAAACAGCAGACCAGGCCAAGGTGTTCCATGTGGGAGAGGTTTATTATGCGGGAATGGGGAGGGGCAGTGAAGCAGGTGGAAGGGTAGAGAAGAAGAGAGAGAGAGGAGGGGTTGGCTTCCTCTCTTATACAGAAAATGTCACACCAGTGAGGGCGGGAACTGAGCCAAGTGGATTGTGGGATAGAAGGTCGTTGTCNTGGCAACGCAGGTCAAGAGTCACATGGTTAGGCGGGGCTTGCAGTATCCTGGTGCTAACAAAAACATTCCTTATAACCTTAGTGTTGTGAATGCATTGCTTGTACTGTAGTTCTCTGCAAGGCAGCAACCATAGCCAAACTGATTGAACGAGGGTTCAATTTCTGCACAAAGATGAATATATTCATATAAGTCTGTCTTTGCTTTGTATGGCTGGATGGCCGCAGCAAGCTGCATTAAAGCTCTTATAAGATGATTACTCTTTTAATCGTCCTAATTACAATATATGGGTGAGTTAAAAAATCCTAAGCTTTTGATCAAAATTCAAACTGCAATCAAGGGAACACTGGCAGTTTTAACCATAATTTTTAAATTTCTTTCTATTAGAATATATCCATAACTTTTGAAAAGCAAAACCTAAATTTAAACAATCTATTTTCTTTAAAATCAATACCAAAATCATCACTTTCATTTTATGAAGTTTGGCTTCCAATTCATATATATGAATGCATGACAATATAAATTTTAATGTTTCATTGTTTTAAACCTTGTCCCTTATAAGTCTAGTTTCTAGGATAAGAATTACATAAAATAGTATTCCAAGTTACAAGTATCTTTAGATGCCTAGTTTCCTGGGCTGATTCATGACACATGCTATTGTTTAAAAGGTCTCCAACCTGGAGTTACCAGTTTTTTGTTGTTATTGTTGTTTTTGTTTTTTGTGTTTTTCTGGTTTTTTTTTTTTTTTTGTTATTGTTGTTGTTTGGTTTTTTGAGACAGGGTTTCTCTGTGCAGCCCTGGCTGTCCTGGAACTCACTTTGTAGACCAGGCTGGCCTTGAACTCAGAAATCTACTTGCCTCTACCTCTCAAGTGCTGGGATTAAAGCATGAGCCACCACACCTGGCCTGAGTTACCAGTTATAAGCTAACTTTCTTATTACCAATATTACACCTTTTTAATCATATCCAACCACTTATAAGCCAATATTCTATGGCCAAGACATGTAGAGCATATTTATACCTTTAAGACCAATCAGAAACCAAATGAAGTGGCTACACAAATCTTATAAATTTAGACCAATCACCAATTTAAAAAGATTACTTTTTCTAGCTATAATTTCAAGAGGATCAACACTTTGTCATTTGCTGAATTTAATAATCACAATTGCAGAGATTTTTCTAGGAAAAAAACAACTATCAGCTTATTTGCCTTAGAACTAAGAAGCTGCAGACCCCCTTTAAAAGCAGCCTTTCATCAGAACCTCTCCTGCTGTGCTTGACTCCAGGCTAAGGGTGTGGGCAACTTTAATCAGCCTTCACTGTGCAAACTGAGACTGAATAAAGAAATGGATAGCCAGCAGATAAAGTTTTAACCTTTTTTTCTTTTCAACATGAGACATAGAACAAGAGTCATTCAGACAATGAAACAAAAACAGACACAAATTGACATGTGGACAGATTGGTGCACCAAACACAGATAATACAGAGAGGGTAGAGAACTTGATGTAACCAGAAACAAGGATGTCTCCTGTACACGTCTGAGAGAAAACAGAATGACACACAAGTTCCCTCTGTCCTTGGGAGAGCTCCGAAATTCATTTTCCTTCTCTCTCTCTCTCTCTCTCTCTCTCTCTCTCTCTCTCTCTCTCTCTCTCTCTCACACACACACACACACACACACACACACACATGTCATTTGTATATCTAGCATTGCCCTCTTTTTTTGTTGTTTTTTACTTATTTTATTTTATTTTATTTTATTTTTTTAAGTCCTAATCCTCCCGCCTGATGTAGTACTTGTCTGTGGACAAATGCCTGTTTAGAATTTTCCAGTCCCATTTTCTACTGTCAACCCCTAGCTGATATAAGCATTGGAACAACACCACCTCAGTCTAGCCTGTATTCTTTTTGCACCCTTGTGATCCTCAGTGTTCAAAATATGAAATTTTCAGCACTAACATTAACGGTGTATGTTGTTTACCATTCAGGATACATCTTCTGTTTTCTGTGGAGCCCTACCAAGACAGTGTACCCCCAGTCCTTCTTTCTGCTTTCAGGCCACTCATTGGGTATCACCTGTAGCCACCAGTGGCCACAGGTTACTGGGTTTCTGAAAGAAAGATATGGTTTGTATGGGCAAGGCGACGAGAGAAATAATGTGCCAAGACAAAATTCTCTGATGAAGGCCAATGTTTACTTATGAATCCCAGCTTATGGGGGTGGGGTGGGGACCCATCATCACCATGTCCAGATCTTGTTGCTTTGTTAGGATTGCTGGTCAGGAAAACAGATTCAGCCTCTCAGCAGTTAGTGACATCTTGGAGGAAAGCAGCAGGTGTGGCAAGACAATAGACTTTACCTAGGCTGGAAGATTCCATCCTTGGTGGGCTAGCAACTGTGGCAGAAACAGGTCTGAGCCAAGATGCTCAAGGCTAGGGGGTGGGGAGGCATACCTTAACTTCAGCTATGGTGAAGTTCCTGTCTCCTAAGGGGAAATCCTTCAATAATATAGCCTGGATTCTGGGTTGGGGCACTGTTACTTGTATGTTTTTCCATGACTCCAGGATAATATGCTCCCTGTCTTCAGTAGTAAAGACAACCTGCAAACCCGTTGCTGACAGTCATCTCTGGTGAGTTAATGAGTAAAGGGAACATTACCTAAGATGTCAGTAAGATCTTTAAAGTTCTCAGAAAATAGAGCATTTTGCATCCTCCATTTATAGAGGTCAGCAGTAGCAAAGGGCCAGTGGTGGTGAGGGTGGTTCCCATTCTGGTATGCTGGCACTGCTGCCCATAGAGGCAAAACAGTGGAGTCTGCCTCCAGCCTTCCAGTCTTAGGGCACATTGTGCCCCTACTTTTTGAGCCCTGCACAGGGTCCCTTCTGTCACCAAAGCTGATGCTCCTGGAATAGGTGGCATGGTCAGAGATGACACCTGTTGTTCCCTGTCATCATGAGGAACAGGTAGAAGTAGTTTATGAGGGTGTGGGGGTGATGAGATCCTTTGGGATACTATCACGTAAGACAGGGTGAAGAGGAGCTATTGATTTGGAAGTCTCTTGCGCATCAATCACCAAGATCATCACTATTCCTGTTGATGGAGAAATATTAGCAGGGCCAAAGGGGAAAGGCTCAACTCAAGGTGGTGGGTTACTAAGTAAATTCTTCCCAACTATTATAGAGCACGCTTGATCAGGGTGCCTATGATCCTTTTGAAACACTCTATCTATCACTGCCATCACCATGGTGGATATGGAAGTTTCCTCCAGTGACCATCCAACATTGAAAGCTGGCCACTCAGAACTGTAGTAAGTGGCCATTTTCTCTTTCTTCACAGTTACAGAGAAGTTATGAACCCTAGTCTTAACTTCTGTAAAATTAGTCTATATAAGATTAATGGGGATAGAGGAGGTCTGCTCCATGGAGTCCATCACAGTCTAATGTAAGTAAAGACCAAAGAATACAAAAAAGAAAGAAAGAAAGAAAACAGAATAAACAAACAGATATGTTCCAAAGAGCCACTCTGTGACAGAAAACAAAAATGACTCCAAAAACTTGGTCTCACCAAAAGCGGCATGAGGAAGAAAATAATTGACAGTGGGACTTTCCATCCTCCACCCAAAATTCTTCCATCTGGCAGAAGGATACCTCATTTATCTTGACTCACGAGGTTGTGATTCTCTAGCACGTCAGTCATAAGTCATTCCCTGTCATGTATACTGACACCTAGAGTCTTTTTCAAAAAACAAAAGTAAGAATAGGAAGAAACAACACACAGAAAAACTTGATACTTACCAGCCACTATAAGACTCTCCAGGTAGGGTCCTGGAGATCTGGGGGATCCCAAACAAGACTGCAAATGTGGTGCCCAGTTTGCAAGACTCACAAAGAGACCATCAGGGACCACAACTCTGATATAAGGACACAAGAGTCTTTATTCAGGCTTGACCCTGTGCCACAAACCTTCCTGATGCAACAGGATAGGAGAGTAGCCCAGAAGTCTAGTGCTATTATTGGGGATTAAAAAGGAAAAAGAAGGCAAGCAGGGATTTCTAATCCTTGTTGTTACATGATTGGGTAAAAGGGCAAATGCATATTGGCTTTAAAACTGATTGGTTTACAGCATGTGGTCTAACCACAAGGAGGGACCACACATCTAAAAGGAATATCTTGACCTAGGAATGACTGATGTTTACTTAGCCTATTTTACTTAACCTCATAATGCTTTTGGTGAGACCAAGTTTTTGGAGTCATTTTTGTTTTCTGTCATAGAGTGGCTCTTTTGTACATATCTGTCTATTATTTTGACTGGCTACAGCTATTATGTCTATTTGCTATTGCCAGAATACCTCATGTTTTTTCCCAGAACTTAAGGGTGGAGTTCAAGTCACTCTGAGGACAAAAAGCTTGAAATGAAGTCTAATATTTAAAATGGAGTTTGTTCTGCTACCTCAGTCCCTTCACTTTCAGACAAAATTCAGAGTTTGCATTTCACCTTGGTTAAGGAGAAAGTGTTCCTCATGCATCTGAGAAAGTTTCTGTACTCTTGGAACTTGATTTGATTTTGTAAAAGTTAATACTCCAAAGTGTATCATCTCCTCTAGCTTATCCAATTGTAGGGACATACTAAGCTACATTGTGCTTGACTTGCAAATCATTTTTCAATTATTTCAGATTCTGAATACAGTTCCTGATACTTTCTAATCCCATTTCTCGATCAGTTAGGAAACTAGGCTATGTGCTCCCTCCCAGTGTGCTAACATTATCACAGAGTATATTTTCTAGTAAAAGAATCAAGTGTTTTAGTGTTTTCTCTGCTTAGACTGATCTAACAATAAGTTTGATATACATGCAACCTCAGGAATATGATCCTACCAGAAATAAACTTGGGAAGCAGATACTGTGGTACTGTGAATGCCCCACACTCAGCAGCTGTAGGCCTTCAAGATAGCTGACACCTTTTTGTGTTAGCCAAAATATAATTGAGAGTTAATTAATGTTAATTAAACTGTCCATGAAAATGACATCTACACACACAGGCTTTAACTTGCAAATGAAATAATACTTTCATAAAGACGAATCACTGTACTCCCTACACTCTAAACTCATATCAATGCTAATTCTTTAATTTCCCTAATTTTTAGTTTCTCTGTTTTGTTTTTCCTCATGGTGGAATCACATTTACAAATCTTTTTCCATTTCATAGTTCATTTCACCTGCATCTTACTATTTCCCTTCCACTCACTGATGATCATTTTATACTTTCCTGCTTTCTTTGTTTAATTTATATTAGATACTACTAACTAAGGATTTGGAGTTAGGGTCGTACATAACTGAGAGATAACATGCAATTATTGTATTTCTAGGTCTAGGCTACTTCACTCCATTTATCATTTCCTATATCCTTCCAGTTATCTACAGGTTTCATTATTTCATTTTTCTTTACAGATGAATAGTCTTCCATCTATTTATGTACACTTCCATTATCCATTCATCTCATGAAAGACATTTTTGTTTCCATTTCCTTGTTGTTGTGAATTATATACAGCAGCAATAAACATCACTGAGTAAGCACCTATGGAGTAGAATATCAAGTACTTTGGGAATATGCTAAAGACTGGTAGAGCTGGGTCATATGGTAGATTTATTTCCAATTGTTTGAAGATTCACAATACTGATATCCTTAGTAGCTACAAAAATGTACATAATCACTAAGAGCAAATGAGTGTTCCTTTTCCTCTACAACCTTAACAGTGTCAGTTGTTTATAGGGTTGTTTCTGATAGTAAGATCCTCTTCTCCAATTGGGTCTTGATCTGTTGGTAAAGAAAGCTATAAGCTAATTGCTGAGTGGAATAGACTGGACTTTCTGGTCCCTGGAGAAAAAGCAAGATGCAAGGGAGGAAAGGCAGGTTTGTCATGCTTTGAAGAGAGAAGAACCCAGTAGCCATGTAAGGTCTCTGGAGGATCTGGAGCCTGTGGCCACCTCTACAAGCAGATGATCAGGGATGTTTACCAGGGGCTAGATGCAACTAACCTCTAAAGTTTAGGGAAGGTAGGAGGTATGAAACTAAGAGTATTGATAAAGGCATGTTATTATAGGCAGGAGATCGTAGGACCCAGCAATTGTGCCAAGAAGTCAAGTTGAAATTGAAGAAATTTGTGCTTGTGTCTGTTACCCATGGATTCAAGGGAAGCTGTGTGGGGGTCTTGTAGCATGATCTGATTCCAAGATTTTAGCCATGGTAGCAAAAAGCTACATGTAACAGATGACACACAGTTTCGAAAGCGAGAATCCACTATTAATTTAGGAATTCTCAGATTGAACACTTACATACAATAATATAAGTCTAAGAAGAGGGAAATCTGGTTTCTCAGCAAAGGAGAGGAGTGAGTCAAGTGGTGGCTACAGTATGTGGGATACTTCAACAAAAGAACAGTTGGGCTCTATAAGAATTCTGTGATGGACTTCAGGTGTGAGAGATTAGAAGTCTAAAAATACATTAAGCAGAAGGGAATTTAACTATATATATTAAACTATATTAAAAACCTTAGATCAAAGTCAGGAGACAGGGTGCCTATCCTACCTCAGATAGTAGGAATTTAAGTTTTGAAACTTATATAAAGAGAGAGCCTGGAAACAGGCTCACACAGTAAGTATACAGAGGTATTAAGTAAATAGTTAAGGCCTTGATCTCATGAAAGTCAGAGCAGGGGAGAGTAGACACACTGTTTCAACAGGTAATTCATGTTCAGAGTTCTGTATTTGGTTTGAATTGATTTAATTGTCAAGATGAGTATGATTTTGATTTAGGTGCTAATATTAAAAACCTGCTGTAAGAGAGGTCAAGTTAAATGTTTAATGAACACTGGTTATTGGACCAAGAACATGCTATTTTGGGGGAAAGTCTCTGCATTTGTTTTGACAGGAAAGGAACATAGGCTCTGGACCCCATCCAGAGTGAAATGAGTCAGATATGACAGGGTGAAACTGCCTAAAGAACTAGAAAAATTCAAGCAAACCAAACAGGGCAGGTAAAGATTCTTTGTGCCATCCTTCACATAGCACGAATGAAGACTTATCATAATTGCTTATTAATAAAATTAACTCATTAAAAAGGTGGAAGGAGAGGCCCTTGGTATTGTGAAGATCATATGCCCCAGTACAGGGGAATGCCAGGGTCAGGAAGCAGGAGTGGATGGCTTGGGGAGCAGGGTAGGGGGAGGGTATAGTGGATTTTCAAAGAGGAAACTGGAAAGGGTGATAGCATTTGAAATGTAAATGAATAAAATATCTAATAGAAAATTTACATTATAAAAAAGACACCTGTCTTTCACAAGTTCAAACAATGAGCAGATTTCATTCTTAACTAATCTGTTAACCCTGAAAAACCTATACAGATAACTTAATGGTAGTAAAATTTTGGCTGTGACATTTCTACGTTAGAGAATGTACAGCTTTTCAAGATTCATCTCCAGAAATAATAAATTGACCAGCTTAAAACCCTTCTTTGAGTTTCTGCCCAAAACAGTTTTGAGGAATGTCATGGAATTCACGTCATCTTGTCTCATTCAAGCATTCAGATGGATCCAGTCAGAACTTCAGTCAAGACCTGAGCCTTCTAGGCATACATGGACTGGGCAATAGATACTAAAGCTAGAATAAACTCTAACCAAATTCTCTAATTCACCTGCCCACCTCCATCCTTTTAAAGAAATTTTTGTTAGCCCTGTTCAGCAAGAAGTTATGGAATACTCATCAGCCCAATTCCCTGGGTTTGGGGGTCGGATAGTGCTTATTTTACAATTATAGGAATGCCATTTTAAGGGATAATTTGGGATTGGTCATAATTTCGAACAGGGAGTAAATAGGTGTAATGGATTGTATAGCCATAAATACAATTGTTAAAAGTCTTTGTAATTGATGGGAAGTTGAAGTTATAGTTTCTTACATTGGAAGAGGATTTATTTTGATACAGATCTAAGGTTTTAATTGCTTTGTATTTCTTATATTGATACAAAACTTGAGATTAATATTGGTACATTTAGGAATTGTGCCTATACAACTCATTTAAGAATACAAAACCTAGACACAGTCCTTCTAATATCTGTTATTACAGACTGTTTTTAAGGATGATTAAGCAATATAAGTTAAGGGCCAGCTAGCAAATGCATGGTTATGGTAGATTCTGATTTAATTATAAAAGGGTGTTTTCGATATATTTCAATAAGAAATAGCTAAGAGAGTATATACATATATATATATATATATATATATATATATATATTAAAATATTCAAAACATTAGAAATCCACAGAATGTGACATTTAATATGATTAAATCATTTGACATTGAGACATATTGCTCCTGACAGCACTTCCTTCTTAGATCAAAGAAATTGATCATCTTCACCTTAAGGCGAAGTTGCTTATCATGGCAAGATAGACACTGGGCAGAAATTGACTCTTTCATCTGCAGACAAAATCCTGTACAGGAAAAGGACATATTATGTAGAATAATCTACTGTTGGCTCTGCCAATACATAATAAGCAGTCCTTAATAATTCTGCTTTGCAAAATTTTGTCAGATAATCCTGGGCCAGAAAGCTGAAGTGATACTTCAATATTTTGAGGAATTAGGGAGCTGTCCAGGTAATCAGCTGTCTCTACAATTGTTTAGTTTGAGAAGCTATGCTTGGTGCTTCCTATATAACCAGGTAATATTTACATTGTTCTCGGATTTCGAATAGGGTTGAGGACTAGTTTTAGTCTCATAATCAAACTGAAGTTGTTTAACAGTGAGAGAGATGTTATAGAGCAGAAGACATGCTTTTCTAATGCCATTACAGGCTGAAATATAAACATAATCTAGGGATAGAATCATAATTTTTTAAGTTAGGAATGATGAGAGAGCATTTATCTAATTGGCAAATATGATGGACTAGATATCAATTGTATAACATACTGTGTAATTTGCATGATTGTTATGGTATTGTTGAATTTATGTCTGGGAGAAGAGGGTTTTTTCAAATTTTTTTTTATTTTATTTTATTTTTTCTTCTTCGAGACAGGGTTTCTCTGTGTAGCCCTGGCTGTCCTGGAACTCGCTCTGTAGACCAGGCTGGCCTTGAACTCAGAAATTTGCCTGCCTCTGCCTCCCAAGTGCTGGGATTAAAGGTGTGTGCCAGCACACCCAGCTTTTTAAAATGTTTTATTGGACAGAAAATTTGTAGGGGTAGTTCTAATGATGAGGTCCTATTCCTCAATTGAGTCTTGACATGTCAGTAAAAAATGCCATGGGTCAAGCCAGGCGTGGTGGTGCACGCCTTTAATCCTAGCACTCGGGAGGCAGAGGCAGGCAGATTTCTGAGTTCGAGGCCACCCTGGTCTACAAAGTAAGTTTCAGGACAGCCAGGGCTATACAGAGAAACCCTGTCTCGAAAAACCTGTAGCAGGGCCCCATTCCCAGAGCTCAGGGGCAATGAAAAGCTATAACATTTGTTTGTTACATTCTTGTATTAGCAATTTTGTTTGGGGTAAACGATATCTTAAATATCTTAAAAAAAAAAAAAACACTTCTCAGTCAATTACTAACATATTCCTGGTTTATTAAAAACAAGGACATCATGATTCTGCTGGCAGATGGATAGAATTAGAAAATATCATTGTGAGTGAAATAACTCAGACCCAAAACATGCATGGTATGTACTCACTGATAAGTAGATATTTGGAAAAAGTACAGGATACCCTTGGTACACCTCTCATCTCTTATGAAGTTAAGTAAGAAGGAACAGCCTAGTGAGGATGCTTCAATCTCACTTACAGGGGGGAACAAAATACTCATGGGAAGCAGCAGGAGGGAGGAAACTAGGTGGAAGAGGTGAGGAAAAGGGGAAAGGAGGTGCAGGATTAAGTATGTGGGGAGATATGAAAGAATCCCTGAGGACCAGGAATATGAAGGGAATGTGCAACAGCTAGAGGTAGGGGGTCAGGGAACCTCTAGAAAATCCTAGAGATCTGGGATCAAGGAAGTCTTGGGGATTTAATGTGATTGACCTTCATTGAAATGCCCAACAGTGGAGTTAAGGAACTTGAAGAGATCAGCTCCAGTAGTTAGACAGGACCCCCAGTGCAACAATGGATACAGCAACCAACCTTCACATTTTTCATTCCAAAATTTTTCCTGTCTCAAAGAAATGCAGGGACCAAAATGGAGCCAAGATAGAATTAATGACAGAACAGTAGCTAGCCCAACTTTGGATCTATCCCATGGGTGGATACCAAACCCTGGCACTGTTACTGATGCTATGTTGTGCTTGCAGACAAGAATCTAGCATTATGTTAGAACCCAATCCTATAGTTTGACCCCGGATCATGTGTTTTAATTATCTCATGGGCCTTAAATCAGAATGTAGAAAGACATCTCACTGAAAGAAATGACAGGTACAGTCTGAAAAATGAAAACTACCAAGTTTGTTTGCAATAGGAAACAAAGGAACAGGGGAAGGGTGCTTCAGGAAAACAAAACAATCTGCAAAAGAACAAAGAAACTGCAAAATCTTGATACCCAAGGTAGGTCAGCAGTCCAGAGCTAAAACTGTGAGGAAACGAAATAGCAAAGAATGGAGACAGCAAGATGTGAAGCACAATGAACCTGTCAAGGCCCACAGACATGCTGAGGAAGTTATGATTAAGAAACTTTTGATTGGATTCAAGACTTACTCTATAAGTTGGACCCCAGACTTGACACTATTTATGATGCCAAGAACCTGAGATTAGATAGAACATAAGCATATAAGAAAATACCACAATTGTTCTTAGATGCATAGGTTCTCAACATGTGAGTTGCGAACCCCTAAAATGTCAAACAAGATTTCTTAGTCATCAGCTAAAGCCATTAGAAAGCATATATTTACATATAATTCATAACATTAGCTAATATATAATTATAGTTATAAAGTAGCAATGAAATAATTTTGTGGTTGGGAGGTCAACCCAACATGAGGAAGGATTGCAGCATTATGAAGGCTGAGAACCAGTGTGCAATACAAATGACTTCTAATGACATATTCCACCGTCATCATAGAGGTTTCTTCTTGTGGACTTCCACAACAAGACAATATGCAAAGAGTAAGCAAGTTTGAAGCAATCCATCCTAAATCGATTTTTTTTCTCTGAGGCCCTCCCCTCAAGGTGAAGGAAGGTTTGTTTAAGAGAATAAATAAATATTGTAAGAGCCAAAGGTAGTGGGTAAATTTCAAGGCAGAACATCTTCCATAAGCATGAGAAGTGACTCACATATGAAGTTTCAGAGAATATGACAGGATGTGCAAGACCTACACAGGTTCAAGCCTAGAAAAATCCCACCACTGAGAAGGGGAAGTGGACACCTCTATAAAAGAAGATATTTGCAATTATGATATCTGCTGGTATAGGGAAATTTAATTTTCTCCAACTGAGTGTCACTGGATATATTAACTATACTCTAGGGCAACCCATGCCCATAAGTTGATCAACACAGAGATTTTGTATTGTTTTTTATGTGCTTTTGTTTTCATTGGTAATTTTTGTCTCATTGGATTTTTGTCTGCTTTGATTTTTGGGGAGAGAGGGTTGTAAGTTTTTGAAAGAAAGAAAGAAAATAAAGTTAGATTCATAAGTAGGTGGTAAGGGGATTGGATAAGCTAGGAGACCAGAAAGAATACAATCAAAATACAGTGTATGAAAACATTTACAAAGATTAAAACCTGTACGAAGATGAGGATGGAGTAGAGAGAAGTGATTACATTTTCCTGTAATTTCATGTGGGGAATACATTGGGTGCAAGACAAAGAGATTATCTGCAACCTGTTGTACATTCCAGCCATTCATCTCCCCAGAAGAAGAACACAGAAAGCAAATGGGGATTTGTTAAACATAATTACAATGACACAGATAAGAGAGCAGATGTAAAAATAAATCTCCAGGAAAGATCAAAAAACAGATGAGACAAACTCCAAGGAGTTCAAATAGGCAATTGTGATGGTTACAGTGTGATTGTAAATAGATCCTATGAGTGAAAAACCTTTTATTGAAGGGAGATAATGGGGAATACTTTTGAAAATAGAACAAAAAAAATGGTAAGCTGTTTTAATTTTTGCTAAAATCAACTCAAATGAAACTTTTCTGACATTGTCACCCAATAGCTAGAAAGCTATTAGAAACCTTCTAGGGAAAATCATAGTAATGTGGTTTCTAAATCAGTCCATTGACATTGGGTTAGTCAACAAAATATAATGAGACTCTACACCAAAGTTTTACATAGAAACAAACCAATACATAGATATTATTATCAGCTATAATATACAGACAAAACTTATGATTATCTCATACAGGTTATAATCCATCAGCATAATAGAAATAATTGTTCTTTCTGTCTATAGAAATGGTGTCCCATACCATCTGTAATTCCATTTCAAGGAGATACAATAAATTCTACTCCCCTCTTTAGACACTGCACAATATGGTGCACACACTTTTATTCATACAAAATGTGCAGACACATAAATATTAAGCCTTAAAAACATTTTTAATGTGGGTAAAACCAAGGAAGGAAAAGAAAGACAGTAGTGCTCCACAAAAATAACCAGTATCCATGTTCACTTTATATTTCTACAGTAAATAATGCTTTACTCTTTTCCAAACACATCCACTGCTACATGTTTTCTTAAGTTCCCAAAGGTGCTAAATTTCTACCTATGAGCATCAGCTCCCTATTGAAGGATACATGGAATCTCTAAGATATCAAACTAGTTTAGCAAGAATACAGGACTGGTTATGTCAATGAGATTTTCCATTCATTACTCAGAAGAGTGCTTCACACATTTATCCAATAAATACAACCTCTTTTTCAGAAAAAATGCAAAATTATTTTTCTTTATATATGTGTAAATATATTCTCATAGATACAACTTTGTTCTGATGTTTTCTGAATGTATTTACCCTCAATTATTTTCCTCCTAAGGGAATAAACTTTGCCTCCAGATGAAATATTTTCATGTCATGATCAATGATACAAGCCTACTGATCTGTACTCATTGACTCTCCACAAATCTTTATCAGAATAGCTTAGGAATACATACCTTTTTCCTAGTAAGATAATTGTGTTCCAATTTGCAAACGCTTAATAGTAACTGGGCATGACAATTTAAAAGAAAACATACATGAAACTTGTGGATTAAAAGCAATTCTCTTGGTGCTTTTTGGGTAAAGACAATTTATGTGAAATTTCAAAGGCAATAATAGTTACAGAGAACTAGACACTACCACGGTAATGGAGTAAAGATGCAAATTATGTGCTACATTTGTGCTATATTACAAAACAATTTGTTGTATGTCAAAAAATATAAATGAATTGGACTTTGTAAAAATTCTTCCATAATACATGAATTTCTGGACTGTATTGCATCTTTGTGAGATTGTGCTTAGTATTTGTCTAATGCATATGTAATTTGAGCTAACTATAAAACACACAAAAGGCAGCTTTCTTTTATTTCCAAATCAATATGTTAGATTACACACTTTACATATCTTTTCTTAAAAGTCCATTACAATTTCTCAAATTCAATTCATTTACATCCGTAATGCAGCATTTAGCAAGATAAAAATAAACAATGTGTACCCATCAGTGCTTTATATCTCAATATAAGCTTAATTTTCACTAAAATTGGTCAAGTTTGAGCCAATAAGTCAATTATAAGGAAAGTATAGTATAGTCAAAGTTGTTTATACGAAAGAAGAAAAGGACTCATACCTCTCCCCCCAGGAGGAAATTCTGAAGACTTCTTAGACTTCAAATCCTATTCATGGCTTGCTTGATTTCTTTCAAATCATCCCCAACTCTTTTAACTAAATGACATTTTTTTCCTGTTTTCTGGACAGTAATACTTTGACATCTCCTTCTCCATATCCACACAATTCTTTATTAAAATGAAAGGGAAAAGCTGGCAAACATCCAGTTAGTATCTGTTTATCATGATGTCAAAGCAGACATAAATATTATCAAGAATGCCAGTTGCCTTGCAATTAAGAATCAATTTCCTGTAAGGCAATCAGTTTTCCCAAATTGTCAACTGTAAATTGAAAAAAGATATTTATGGTGAATCCAAGCATATTTCCTTGTGAGAGACATCTAAAGTTAGTATCCTACAGGACCAGGTTTTTATATACCTGCAACAGGCTACTAATTTGGATATCTTTGCATTGCATTAACAAGTTGTACTTTTCAGAGACTACCCAGAAAAATTACAACACTAGACAGCCGACGTATTGAAACTCAAAGATTTTCCAGCAAAATTGTAAAACAGAGTAAGTAAGAAGACAATTTTAATCCATAAAGAAGCCTAAATTCTCACAATTCACACTGATACATATCCATCCTGATATCCTTGGAAGACAGTGAAGAGGAACACAATGTTGAATATAGGCTATCATAAGTAGATGTCCAAATTTTACAACAGGCTATCACAATTAGAAATTTAGGGTTTCAGAAACCTCATCTTTACTCTTTTTAAAAATATTTTTTTTTAAGATTTATTTATTTATTATATGTAAGTACACTGGAGCTGTCTTCAGACACTCCAGAAGAGGGTGTCAGATCTTGTTACAGATGGTTATGAGCCACCATGTGGTTGCTGGGATTTGAACTCCGGATCTTCTGAAGAGCAGTCGGGTGCTCTTACCCACTGAGCCATCTCACCAGCCCATCTTTACTCTTAAAATTGTTTTATAGTCTATTAAATCAGAACATGTTGTAGAAAATGAATGAGATTTCTATATTTAGAGTGTGTGCTTAGAGAGTTTAGGGTGAATGACACTTTATTTGAACACATCTGATTTCTTTGTACTCAGAAGAATACAAGGTTCAGAAAGTGTAAGTGATACAGCTAAGCACGAATCTAAAGTGTCCACTTTAGCTTGATTCCAGACATTAGAATACAGACTTTAAAAAAAAAAAGACTGCCTCTTTAGTAATACCATTAATAATGTTAATAGGGGAAAATAGCCCTCACCTGCGATGGGCAGAGTTAGCAAATGAAAGTACAAATACTAAAAGTAGCATTTCAGCCAGCCATTTATTGGCAATAATACATTCAAATACTGAAGATATTTGATAAATACCAATATTTGTGTGTTCATCATCCATCTAAAATTGAAATATGGCACTACCTGAAAAACACAGAAAACAGATTTCAGTTATTTTAAAAGTAAATGCAGGTCTCAGTTCATTTCTGAAATTCGTATGCATACTCTATGCCAAATATTTTAAATTTTAAGCACTAGATCTTCTTCCTATGTAGCATTTACTCCTTCAATATTACTGGTTCGCTTCTTCCTCAGCTTCGGCATCCTCAAGACTTTGTCCCTTTTCTCTCCATTCTTTTTTGTGAGAGTATGACATTTGCTTTGGAATTTGTCTTTATCAGGCTCTTATACAATTGATCCATCACAGATTCTATCTGTTGTTTGCAGGTCAAACCACAGTCCCCTTTGCTACTACCCCTTCGCAGATCTCTCATCCTTGTACTTTAAGTATATAGTGGGTCTACAGACAAACTATAGCCATCTCGAGCTCTACTTTGTTTATGATTACAAAGCAAGATTAAACTTACCTTTAAATTTTGATCTTTTGCATATTTGAATAATAGACTTTGGATTTCTTTTAGTGAAAATATAACTTTAATCCAGTAAATTCTGGTTATTGTTTATTTTTTATCCAGCAACTCCTAACAGAGTCTCCTGACTTCTCAATTTGACCAAATCCACCTCATTTTTTTTTCTTTCTCATTACAAAATAAACAGGCATCTAAAAAATGATGATGATGACAATGATAATGATATTAAATAAAATGAAAATGAAGAAATCAGAATTGGATAACAACAACAAAATAGAAGAAAGATAGCCAAAGATAAAGATCAAGAAACACATATAAACTTATGGAGTAACTCATATTTACACAAACAAAAAACCCATAAAAAAAAAAAAAAAAAAAAAAAACAGCAAACCAGAGAATATATGCAAGGACATGTAAGGAAAAAAAAAATCTCTGAGGAAAAATTATGAGACAACAGAACCTCCAAAATTTCCATTGAATTCATTTTGTGTTGCCGTTCTCCTGCTTGGCATGTACCTGGTTTTAACAGTGGTTTGTATATCCAATGAACTCTGGTAGAAAAAACTAATTTGTCATTTGAGTGTAGTTATCAACTGGATATTGCTTATGCACTTAGGCTTGTGTTCCCTATCTAGTTCAGTGCTGAGACACCATCTGCTTTGCAATTCTGCAGGGCTTATGAATGCTACCATAGCCTCTGCCAACTCATATGTAGATTTCTTCTGCTTTATTTACAAGGCTTTGTTCCTTTGGTGTCCTCTATTTCCTCGGGCACTTACAATCTATCCACTCCATTTTTACAGAGTTCCTTGAGTCTGACAGATATAGTTTTGATGAAGACATCCTTTTTTAGGAACAAGTGTTCCAAAATCTTTCAATCTGCATAATATCTGGCTGTTTATATTTCATCTCATCTGCTGCAGGAAGAAGCTGTTCTGATGATGGCGGAGCAAGGCACTGATCTCGGAACATATCAGAATGTTGTTAGAAGTCATTTATTGCTGTTCCTTTAGCAGAACAGTTTTATTTGATTTTTCCATAAGATCACTCACCTATCTGGTCTTGTGTTATGACCTACTTGGACAGTATTGGAAATAGGTTCCATGCCAGGCAGCAGGCCTTAAAAACAACCACATATTTGTTTGTGACACAGGCTTTGGGTCACTACTTATCTAGCACAGCTTGCAGTAAAGGCACCATCACTGTTGACTGAAGATTTTGTAGCTGGGTTGATGTTTACCTTTCTTCTTTGGTAACATACAAAATACCTTTTAGTACCATGAACACAATTCAGTAGTGGTGAAATCTCTAAGTAAGTATTACTTCAACCTCTCTATGTTCAATGAGTTGTGTAGGTGTTATCTTCAGCAATAAGGCTTTGTGATCAGTTTTTAGAAAGAAACCCAGAGCTTGGCAATAATAGCCTGGGATGGATGTTTGGAAGTTTCTTTTGGGTCTCTTTGGCCAACAACTATTATATGCATAGACAATTTCTGGAAACAGAGGGTTTATTTGATGACAGATATGTCCAGTTGAGGTTCCATCCCCCTCACCCATTATTTTATGATTCTATTTATAACACCTTCATATATGTATATGATTTAGAAAACTTCTATCATATTAGATTTCCATACAACTTTACAAGTATACTTTAATTATAGCTATCTCTTCCTATATTCCCATAATTTTCCTCTCACATCCTCTGGATGATGAACCCATTCCAGTGCCCCTCCCAACCATCTATAACTATCTATTCTACTTCTGCTTCCTAGGCGATTCAACCCTCTTCCCTAGTCCCTATCTGTATACCTGACTTCTGTGGTTATATGGATTAGAGTCTGCTTACTTATGATTTAACAGCTAACATTCACGTAAAAGGGAATACATACCATATTTGCTCTTTGGGCCTCAGTTGCCTCACTCAGGATGATTTTTTTCTATCTCCATTCAGTTACCATCACATTTTCACATTTTTGACAGCTGAGTAACATACCATTGTGTAACTGTACGTAGTCTCTTTAACCATTCATGCACTGATGGACATCTAGTCTGATTCCTATTTCTGAATATAATGAATAAATAAGCAATAAACATGTTGGAGCAAGTATCTCTGTAGTAGATTATAGAATCCAGTGGATATATACTCAAGAGTAGTGTCTTAGAGTTTTACTGCTGTGAAAAAAGGCCATCACCAAGGTAACTCTTACAAGGATGACATTTAATTGGGACTGGATTACAGGTTCAGAAATTCAGCCTAGTGTCATCAAGGCAGGATAATGGCAGCATCCAGGAAGTCATGTTGCAAAAGGACTTGAAAGTTCTGCATCTTCATCTGTCTGGCATTCAAGAAGCTAGGACTAGGGTATTAAAGCCCACACCTACAGTGACACACCTACTCCAACAAGGCCACACATCCTAACAGTGCCACTCCTAGGCCTGTGTATACACAAACCATCACATTCCATTCCCTGGCTCCCATGGGCTTACCTCAAGCACATGAGTATACGGGGACCATATCTAGCCAGACCAGAGCACAATTAAAAAGTACATTTAGTCCAACTTCCAATGTTCCCATAGACTATAGCAGTCTCAGCAATGCTAAAAGTCCAAAGTTCAAAGTGTCCTCTGAGGTTTATCCAAGCACTTAATTGTAATCCTGAAGGAAGTCAGGAAACCAGCTGGGTAAACTCATAACTATTCATGTCCAATGTCAAAGCAGTCTTCAGATCCCCAACTCTCTCTCTCTCTCTTTTTTATCTTTGTTGATTGCAAATAAAAATCTTTCTCTTGGTTCCACTACCTGTTAGCAGCTTTCCTCAGCAGGTATCCTAAGGCTCTGGCATCTTTAGCATCTTGGGGATTTTCCAGTCAACTTCAGCTTCACAGCTTCTTCCTTGTTCCAATAACTGGGATCCATACATGATCTTCTAGGCGCTTCAAACAGGTTGGTATCACTTCTCCAGTTCTGTCCTTTCTAGCACTCTCAGATCAGGTTGATCCATGAAACTGCTGCTCTGTACATCTTACATTATGACTTGGATGATCTGATAACACCCAGATTTCTGTTTTCAAACTCTCTACCTGCCTAAGATGGTCTGTCCTAGAACTTGTTATGTAGATTGACCTTGAACTCAGAGATCTGTTTGGCTCATTCTCCTGCACTTAAAGACACGTGCTACCATGGATGGTCCTGAAATTGGATGGGTCAGATCTTGCTCTAAGGTCACCACTGCTCCCTTAATTCAATATCATATCCTTGAACACAGGATTAAGCTCCATTTCATGTCCTGGTGCCTCTTTAAAACTCAAACCATGTATTTTATATTTTTTCTTTCTAAGCATGCTGTGCTTATTCAAAATGTTCTTCATGCGACAAAATACTTCTCCTGGGCTTTTTGATATTTCCTATTGCAATAAATATAAATCTCATTACCTTAGCCTCAGGTAGACTTCAGATAGGGGCCAAAAGCCACCACAGTCTTTACGAAAATACCAAGAAAATAGTCTCTAGGTCACATACTGAAATTCTCCACTGATATATCTTGGACCAGGATGCACAGTTCAAGTCACTCTCAGCAACAAAGTCTTCCAAATTTGTACTAGGATAGCCCACTAAGCCCCACTTAAAGCATTTCACACCTTTCCAAATCCTAAGTCCCCAGATCCACTTTATTCTGAACAAAAGCATGGTCAGGCTTATCACAGCAACATCCCACTCCCTGTACCAACTTCTTTTTTAGTTAGGGTTTTACTGCTGTGAACAGACACCATGACCACATGACTAAGGCAAGTCTTATAAGGTCAACAATTAATTGTGGCTGACTTAGAGATTTAGTCCAATATCATCAAGGTGGGAGCATCATAGTCCCCAGGCAGGCATGGTGCAGGATGATCTAAGGGTTCTACATCTTTATCTGAAGGCTACTAGCAGAATTCTGGCTTCCAGGCAGCTAGGATGGTGGTCCATTAACACAGTGACACACTTACTCCAAAAAGGTCATACATTCTAAAAGTGCCACTTCCTGGCCTAGGCATATGAAAACCATCACAAGCTGGATCTTGAGATTGGTTGATTCCCGCCTTCCTGAAGATCATTTACACTGATTTCCATAGTGGCTGTACAAATCTGTACTTCTACCAGCAATGGACTGTGCTTTCCTTACTCCATCAGCATGTGCTGTAATTTGTTTATATTGATCTTGGCCATTCCAAATAGTATAAGAAATAAAAATCTTAATATAGTTTTAATTGCTTTTCCCTGATGTCAAACATATCTTTAAGTGTTTCTTCTCACACATTTGTGTTTCCACAATTTGAGAATTCTCTGTTTATATCTGTTCCTCTTTTTTATTGAGCTATTTTGTTTTTTAATGGTTATATATTCAGATTTTTAAAATTATTTATCAATCTGCCATATTTATCTTCTATTGGTTAAGAAGAGAAATTCCATTTTATAGGCTTCTGCTTTGTCCAAGTGGTGGTGTTCTTTATAGTGCAGAATCTTTTCAATTTCATGAGGTCCTATTTATTAACATTTCTTAGTGGCTCTGCTATGATTGTTCTGTTCGTAACTTCCAATTCAATGAGTATAAAATTATTAAAATCATTCACCACCATCATTTCCATCAGATTCTATTAGATTCAACATTTTTATGTTGTTGATCTATTTGGACTTGAGTTTCATAGAGAATGACAAGTATTGGTCAATCTGTATTCTATCTGCAGATTTCCAGTTTCAGTGTATCATTTACTGAATATTATATCTATTTTTTCAATGTACATTTCTGGCTTCTTTATCAAAAATTAGACGTACATTGGTATACAGAATTATGCCTAAGTCTCAAATTCAATTCCGTTGATCATGGTGTCTGTTTTTATACCAATACCAATGCTGCTTTTATTGCTATAGCCCTGTAGTATAATCTGAAATCAGAGATGATGATACTTCAAGTAGTTCATATAATATTCAGCATTATGTCAATTATCCTGGGATTTTTGTGTTTCCATATTAAGCTGAAAATTGTCCTTTCAAATATCTATGAAGAATCATGTTAAAATTTTGATGGATATTGCATTGAATCTGTAGAGTGCTTTTTAGTAGATCTTTACTACATTAATCCTACTGATTCATGAATCTAGAAAATCATCCCATCTTTTTTTACTTTAAGAGGAAAAAGGGTTTTATTTGGTGTATGATTTCAAGTTACAGTCAATAATTTCAGAGAAGTCAAGACAAGAATCCAGATTTGTATGAAAATTTCTATGTAGCCAAGGATGACTCCTGCTTCAAAGACTGGCTCAGAAAATTCTTTCATACTTATTTGCTGAAGAGCTATATTCAATACTACAATATAAGCTAACTCGTATTATTTTGCATAGAACCATTGCATAATAGTAAGGGAAGAACTGGCATTTTCATTTCCATTCATCTTCATAGACCATCAATCAAATCCTGATAGTATAGATAAGAGCTCTAACAAGATTCAAATGTCTAGCAGCATTGAGGTTTGCTCACAAAGGGCTTCCTGCACACCCATACATATTTCTTACTTCTGGTTTTAAGACACTCTTGCTGATTTTACTCTTGAGAGATTGTCGGCACAGTTGCCTTGTTTTAAACAAGTGCTACCCTTGCCTAAGCTCTGGGAATGGGCTGTGTTCACCCAGAGAAATATTGGATTTGTAGATGAAAAACAAACACACCCAAGTTGTTCAATTTAACCTTGTTTTATTGGGTCAACTGCTGGGTACCTTTAATCAATCTCACCTAGCATGCCCTACCCAGTTCTCCCAGATCAGCACTGGGAGATGGCTGTGGGGTGGATCATAGGTGTTATAGTTGAGTGGGAATATTGGTTGCCTCTCACCTTTCAAAACTTGCATAAAATACCTTCTGGTACCATAAAAACTAGTCCCTAGAGATAGGGAATTAATGCCAGTTCCAGCTCAGTGACCTCTGGGCCTTATTTCTGAAATGCATACTGTCTTCTTCAATACTTGAGATGGCAGTAAACAAAGCAACAGCAATAAGCTGTATGTTTGGGAAGTTATATTGGAAGCCCTTTCTAATACCTGAGCAGAGGGCTTTCCTGTCTGACATTCTGGTTTTTATTAGGTGTTGTTTGGAATTTAGAGTAAGTGTTATCAGCCGAGATAAGCAAAGTTTATTAAAACTGAAGCATGTGCATTGCCAGGTTTTAAAGGCAAATGATTAATAATGTAATTTCCTGTGACTTTTTCAACAATCCATATTATTAATTTTCCCACTACTTTTTCATCTGTATTTACCTGTGTGCCCCTTCCCCAAGTAGCCTTCTTTCTCCTTGGTCTCCATAAGATCAGTTGTATCCTGCTATTTCCATTTATGTGCCTCCTAAATTCTTCCACATTAACCCCTCAAATTCCCCAAGGATTCCCCTGTTTCCCCATTTTCCCTATACCTCACTTGTAGCCTGTTATTTCTTTTTATTTCCCTCCCACCTTCTTCCACATTTAGGTTTCCTCCTCCCTAAGGAGGGCTCCACTGTTTCCATTTCCCCTATCAGAGCATATCAGAAAGCATTCTCACCCAATAGTGCTAGGAAAACTTGATGTTCACATACAGAAGAAATTAGATACCTTGCACATAAAATGACTTCAAAACAGGTTTAAAAATAACTAGACCTGAAACCCCAAACACTCATTTCTAGATTCTAGCAGCTGAAAAAAATTATAGGCAGTGCCTTGTATCATCTAGATGTAAGAAAAAAAAAAAAAAAAGAAAGGACCTCCTGAAGAGGACTCCATTTTCACAAGAATGAAGCCAAGTGGGAATTCATAAACCTAAATTGCTTATTGATAGAAAAAAATAACCAGAGTAGAATAAGCATATTTGCCAGCTATTCATCTGACAGAGGTATGATATCCAAAATATACAGTGAATTCAAAGAACAAACAAAACAAAAGAAAAACCAAACAGACAAGGAACAAAATGATATGTTCAAAAAAGTGACCCAGGAGCCTAAATTGAGATTTTTTTTTTTTTAAAGAAGAAAACAATAATGTTTAAGAAGTATTTCAAAACATGTTCATCATACCTGGGATTTAGAGAAAGGAAAATCAAACCAATTTAATATTCATCTTATCCCAGTCAGACTGGCAGAGATGAATACAACTGACAACACATGCTGCAGGGGGTGTGGGATGAAGGAACCTCACACTTGGTAGAATTGGAAACTGGTATATCTTCTAAGGAAATGGAAGCACAAAATTCTGAAAAAACTAAAACTACAGCCATCATACAACCAAGTTAGACCACTTCTCTGCCTTTGCCCAATGGGCTCATCATTACACAGATACTTGCTCACCCATATGCATTGCTGCTCTACATCCAGTCGCTATGAAATGAAAACCACCCAAATGTCATGGTAAGGCAAATGTGGTGCATGAGGTCATGCAAACTCAGAAATACAAGTGTCACAGGTACTATTGAAGGCTTCTAGTTGTATTATAAATTTGTAAGGAAAGATGGAAGGATATTCAGGATAGGTAGCATGGGGACAAACAAAAGAGGAAGAGAAAAGTAGAGCTAATCTCATCAGGGAAAAGGAGAAAGAGAAGCTTCTTTGGCAGAAGGGAGATGTAATTTTACGTTTTTCTTTCAACATTTGTACTGACTGGATATAAGAGGCTATAAGATATAAGGCTTTGCAGAAGCAGCCTCCCCTTCTCTATGTCTGAACTTGCTTTGAACATATTTTTTTCTTTAAGCCCTTAAAAAATTAAGGTTACATCATGGCACATCTCCTCCACAGGAAATTCCGTTCATTTCTGCAGAATGTGCTTATACACATAACTTTCTCATGCTACTTCTTTTGTGTGAAAAGATACTTACCCTCATTCTAGAACTTAGTTTTCTCTGAAAATTGATTTCATTTAACATGAAGCATGATTTTAATACTGAATATCTGTGTGAACAGGTACTGCTCTACTGAACAGTCCAAGCTTTTAACAGTTAGAAATCTGCAATCTCAACAAAGAGACTGAAGGAGAAACACTTGGAACTGAAAAGTTAACACTTACAAGCTTGTAGATATTATACAAAGTCTAAGAGTATGTGTGGTCTCTAGGGCACCATTTTGAAGTTTGGTGTTGAAATATTTGCCTCCTTTTGGAAGCAAACTGAAGAAGAATGATAAAGGGAGGCAGGATACTGGCGATACAATGGCATATGACTTTCTCCCATAGAACAAGGAAAAACCATAATGAATTGAGTACCAAACATGCAGTTATTTTCATTTTTTGCTTTTTCCAGTATGAATTTGATATTTTAACTGAATAAAATACCTAAAAAGTGGCAACCTCCATCTTAAAAGTCAGTCATTAAAAAACAAACAAAGAAACAAACAAACAAAAAAAAAACCCTACTAGACAGTGGGGATTTTACCAAAGTAAACAATATCTCCTCTGTGAAGAACTGGGCTCACTGTCCCTCTGTGACACAAGAAACAGCTTTGATGGTGGTTAGGGTCTATGCTGACAAAAGACAATAACAGCCAGTAGCTACTAGAATTCCACATGAGTAAGGCCACATTCCACTTCTTTTGCAAAGAACTGACAGATCTTATTACAGTGACATGATGCACATCTAAAACAGATATTAATGTGCACAGGAAATTGTTATTTTAGTTTAGGACCTGCTGTAAATAAGAAAAACTAATTTTTGTCACATCGATTTAGAGGCCAGATAGCCAGAGGTTGTCAGGGAAGGTAAGACCAGTCTTTATTTAGATAATTCCATAATGTTTTTCTATCTGAAGGATGAGTATAAAAAAAATACATGAAAAGTAACTCACCACAATCCATTTCAATCTTTCCCTGAGTAGAATGTAAAATGAGTTTCCAAAGTTAAAGCTGTGTATTTCAGATGACATTTTGTACTGTGGGTGAACTAAGTGACAAATGTCACAATAATTCGCACTTCTCTGCAGAGTGTTAGAAGCCCAGAGACCTGCAGCTTGCATAGGACCTTTGAGGTCTTAGGTAACAGAAGCCACTGTGTTTGGAACACTGAGTTTTATGAAGAGTGTGGGTTGATCACTTCAAGCAAATTATGTGTACGTAAAACATGTAAAACAAGAGTATTAAAGACAGTTGTACATGGTAGTGCACCCTTTTAATACCAGCACTAAGGAGACAGATTCAGGTCAGTCTCTGTGAGTCTGATTCCAGTCAGGACTGCATAATGAGTTCCAAGACAACCAGGCTTATAAACAATCATTTCTTTTCTCTTTTACTTTTCATTTCTTTATTCCTTTTCTTTATTTTATTCTTTAGTAAGGACTTTATCACCCTACTGGTCCATCCTCTGACAGTTCCACATCACACCCCCCCTCCCCCCACGCACTGTCTCCAAGAGAATGTCCTGACCACCCCTCACCCCACCCCACCAGACATCCCCACTCCCTGTTAACCCAAAGTCTCTTGAGATTTAGGTGCATCTTCTCTGACTGAGTTTAGATCTGGCAGTCCTCTGATGTATTTGTGTTGGGAGTTTCATATCAGCTGCTGTATGTTTCTTGGTTGGGGTCCAGGTTAGTTAAAACTGCTGGACTTCCTATAGGGTACCCTTCTCCTCAGCTTCTTCCAGGTTTTCCCTAATTCAAACATAGATATCACCAGCTTCTGTCCATTTGTTGGGTATAAAGATCTGCATCTGACTCTTTCAGTTGCTAGTTGGGCATTTCAGAGGGCACTCATGAAAAGCCCCTATTTGTAAGCACACCATAGCATCAGTAATAGTGTCAGACCTTGCAGCCTCCTGTAGCTGGATCTCAATTTGGGCCTGTCACTGAACCTCCTTTACCCTAGGCACTTCTCCATTTTTTGTTCCTGTAATTCTTTCAGACAGGAACAATTCTGTGTCAGAGTTTTGGGTTAGTGGGAATGTAAACATGTAAAACTACTTTAGAAATCAATCTGGAGTTTCCTCAGAAAATTGCAAATAGATATAACTGAAGAACCAGTTAAACTACTCTTGGGCATATAACCAAAATATATCCCACCATGTCACAACAGGGACATATGTACTAATATATTTATAGCAGCCTTATTTGTGATAGCCAGAGCTGGAAACAACCCAGATGCTCCATAAGAGAATAATATATAGAGAAAATGTGGTTCATTTACACAATGGAATACTACTCAGCTATTAAAATATGACTTTTGCAGGCATATTGATGGAACTAGGAAGTATCACCCTGAGTATGGTAACTCACATCCAAAAGATTATGCATGGTATATACTCAGTAATAAGTGAATATTAACCAAAAATTTAAAGAATTCCCAGGACACAATGAATAGAACTCAAGAAGACTAATAAGCCAAAGGGCCCAAGTGAGGACCTTAATCCTACTTGGGAGGGAGAATAAAGCAATCACGGGAGAGAAGGATTGGGTAGGAAATAGGAAAGGGAGGGGAAGAGGGGAAGATGATCAGATATTGAGGGGGCAGGGTATAGGACTGATGCCCTGAGGGCCAGCAGAAAGAATGCAAACTGGCAACCTAGGGGGGGTAGGAGGTGGGAGGACCCTCTAGAATGTACCAGAAACCTGGAAGGTGAGAGACCTTCTGCTGTCAAAGAGAGGGAACTCAAATTAAATGCCCTACGGTAATGAGAGGAAACTTGTAGAGTCTACCTCCAGTCAAAAGACAGGGAATCAAGAGGAATGATTTCTTAATTGAAAAGTATGTGCTTATAAAATAGGTAGGGGGCTAGAGAAATGGTTTAACACTTAAAGAGAAGTTTTTGTTCTTGCTGAGGATCCAAGTTTTTTTTACCCAACTCCCACACATCATCTCAAACCTCTCTACAACTCCAGTATGAAAAAATCCAGTGCTCAGGACTGGAGAGATGGATCAGTGGTTAACAGCACTGACTGCTCTTCCAGGAGTACTGAGTTTGATTCCAAGCAACCACAGGATGGCTTCCAACCATCTATAATAGGATCCAATTACCTTTTCTGGTGTGTCTGAAGACAACTACAGTACTCATATACATAAAATAGATCAATAAATTCAGTGCACATTTCTGGCCTTTCTATAGATGATGCACCTATGATAAAGGAGGTTCACATATATACAAATGAATAAATGTAAATAAATATTTTTAAGTATGTTGGAAGAAGGAAGTATGATACTATGTCAAGTACACTCAACCACACAAAGACCCAATGTTAGCACCAGGACACTCCAAGGCCTGGCCTAACCATGTGACCCTGGACCTGTGTTGCCAGGACAATGACCCTCAATCCCACAACTCACCTGGCTCAGTTCCCACCCTCACTGGTGTGACATCATTCTCGGTATAAATTAGGGGATCACCCCCTCTTTGCTCTCTTCTCCTCTTCTCTTTCCCCTTCCCCCTCTTCTTCTCCTCTCTTTTTCCTTCTCTTCTTTCTCTCTCTCCTCTTCTCTGCTCTTCTCTTCTACTTGCTTCGCTGCCCCACCCCATCCCTGCTTAATAAACCTCTCTCATGTAGAATCACCTTGGCATGGTCTGCTGTTTGGTTTATCTGCCCAAAACATAAAAATGGTGCCCAAACCCGGAGATGAATAAGCAAAAAAACCAGCAGCCACCAACACCTGGTGTTGCCCACAACATCCAGGGTAAGATTCCCACTGCTCTGCACTCCAACCCTCTGCACAGCTGCTTGTAATTTTACCCCCTGCCTCCAAGCTAGAATTCTTGGCGACTCCACCTCCCTTTGTGTTTTAAACCCCGTCAAAGGGATTAACTGCTGTTAAACCTTTGTTCCCAGTCCCCACACCAAGCAGTTGCAAATGACCAGGCTTAAGCAAAGGCCTAAAGAGGTGAGGAGGGAGGAGCAAGAAGCGCATTTGCCCACTACTTTCACCACGTGACCTGCCGCTGTCCCGGGGCACAGAAACTTTAAACTAAGCGAGCTGCACCATTTCCACAGCGCCTTATAGGCCAGGCTTCCAGGCTTCCACGTTCCCATTGTACCAGTTCGCAAAAATCTCACAGACACAAGCATACTATCAGCAGGGCCTGTCAGTGGGGCGGGGCTTCCAGTTCATGGAATAGAATCTGGCCAATTCTGCCTGAGAACTAAGAGGCTAGCCCCAGCCAGCATAGGAGGAACACTGCCCATCTGCAATCTGCTCTCAGAAGCTGCTCTTTCCCTACAGACCCCCAGCGGGTCGACTGAAATCCCTGGTCAGGGTAGAGCACTTGCCACAGTAAGTCCAGGACTTACAGGGTAGCCACTAGAGGTCCTCGTGATGACTTGGGCACTCTAGCTTGGCTGATTTCCCTTTTGGTTTCTGAGTTGTTCTCTGAGACTCTGGTAGAACATACCAAGAACTTCCAGAGTATGGGCAACCATGTGTCCTCAGAAAACCTTGAGTCCTTAGGGCTCACATCTCCTTTGAAGGCATCAAAATTGATATTCCTTTGCAATAAGGTCTGGATACAGTTGTTTTAAGGATCCTAATACATACTGCCAGCAAACCGGTAAATGGGAAGAGGTTACCTATGCAAAATCTTTCATTCATCTCCATTCCAATCCTGCTATGTGTTCTTCCTGCTCTCCAACTCAACTCCTGTTANCCATGAACCCTGCACAACTCCCACTACTGGACCCAGCATACGAACCACCTCCTTTCCACTGTAGGCCTACTTCTGCTCCATTTAGAACCCAAACTGCTACCTCGGCTTCCCCCCACCGAGACTCCCCAGGGCCTGTCTTCCCCAGCTTTCCTCCTGACTTTTCATGATATACACATGATACTTACTAACAATTTGCTTCTTGAGGAACGCAAGCAAGTTTGGGAACAAGTGAGAGCACATGCAGAAGAGATTCACCAAACAGATAGAGCACATCCAATCGGAGCGGAGACAGTGCCTGACCTGGATCCTCAATAGAATTATAATTCCACAGGTGGTATTCTAGTCAATGACAGGTTTGTTACATGTTTTTAAAGCCAGTAAATTTTGAAAAACTTCAAGAGGTTATCCAAGATAAACAGGAAAATCCATCTCAGGTTTAGAATGCCTTAAAGGTGCTTTATTGCAGTATACCAATGTGGACCCTGAGAACACAGAAAGTAACAGCTCTTATAGACTCACTTCTTTTCCCAGAGCTACCCTGACATAAAAGCTAAAAATTGGAGAGGAGACCCCTGACTCCACAGGCAGAAGTCCTGGCACTGGTCTTCAAAGTGTACCATGGGAGAGATGAGAGGGTTCGCAAGCAAAATAAAATATGCTGGCAAAGGCTGTCTGATCAGCCCCAGCTGCCACCCCAAGCTCATGGTCCTCTACCCAGAGACCACCAGGCACCTGTTACAGGTGTGGTTGAGAAGGTCATTGAGCCAAAGCCTGCCCTAATCCTTGAAAGCTGAGGGGGGCATGCCCTAGGTGCCATCAAGAGGGACATTGGGCTGTTGATTGCCCCCATGTTACACAAAACAGGGGGGCATCACTCCCAGATAACCCTCCAACCNATCTCCTAGGCTTGGCTATGGCCGACTGACGAAGCCCAGGCTCCTCTGACC
>NC_034602.1:2925372-2941342 GCF_900095145.1 Mus pahari | reverse complement strand
TGCTGTTCATTTCCATCAAGGGTAGTCCTTATGTTTGGAGATTAAAAGTTTGAGAAATGCCTGCTGACAACAAGCAAACTTTCCAAATANGATCAGGAAACTGCTCCATAGCTGGGTGCCAGGAACTAATCCAGATTGCCATTGTCCCTATATCTGTTACTACATCTGCATATTATGACCTTTATACCTGTTTTCTCTTTGACCAGACAAAAGATTATTGCAGAAAATGGCCAGACATGTATGGGGGCTGCCCATACTGGTCTTGTGAGACACACATGCTAGGGACACAGATTAATCACTTCTTCTATTGATTCCACAAGATGATCTTCCTCTACATTCGAGACCCATGGTGGGAAGAGGAGTTGCTGGTAAGCTTTACCAAAAAACTCAGCCCAGCTCCCAGTAAGTACTATTCACATCCAGAGACAATATGTCTCAATTGCCCCTTGTCTTATTAATCTTGTCTGCATTCCTACAGCGACAAGTACAGAAATTTCTAACCAAGCTGTTATTCAGCTCCTGTTACANGATTACCAGCCACTGCCCACAAAAGAATCACTGTCCATAGGAGAACCTGATTCAGACAATTGCCATACAAACTCCGATGGTGAAGACCAGATATACCCTGAAAAGTGACAATGCCCCTAAACAGCAGGAAGTAGCTTAAGAGAGGAATGTTAGCATCAGGACACTCTAAGGCCTGGCCTAATCATGTGTCCCTGGACCTGCATTGCCAGGACAACAACCCTCAAACCCACAACTCACCTGGCTAAGTTCCCACCCTCACTGGTGTGATGTCATTCTCTGTATAAATTAGGGGATCAACCTTCCTCACTCTCTTCTCTTCCCCCTTCCACCCTCTTCTTCTCTTCTCTTTCTCCTTCTCCTCTTTCTCTCTCTCCTCTTCTCTGCTCTTTTCTTCTACTCAATTCGCTGCGCCACCCCATCCCTGCTTAATAAACCTCTCTCACGTGGAATTACCTTGGCATGGTCTGCTGTTTGGTTTATCCACCCAAAACATAAAAGACCCAACAAAGAAAGAGAACTTCAGACCAATTTCCCTTATTAGTATCGATTCAAAAATACTCAATAAAATTCTCACAAACTGAATCCAAGAACACATCAAAACAATCATCCATCATCCCAAAGATTTAGGGATTGCTCAATATGTGGAAATCCATCAAAGTAATCCACTATATAAACTATATAAACTCAAAGACAAAAACCACATAATCATCTCATTAGATGCTGAGAAAACATTTGACAAAATCCAACACCCATTCATGATAAAAGTCTTGGAAAGGTAAGGAATTCAAGGCCCATACCTAAACATAACAAAAGCAATATACAGCAAACTAGTAGCCAACAACAAATGAAGTGGAGAGAAACTTGAAGCAATCCCACTAAAATCAGAGACTAGACAAAGATTCCCATTCTTTTCCTACCTATTCAATGTAGTACTTAAAGAGCTAGCCAGAGCAATTAGATAACAAAAAGAGATCAAAGGGACACAAATTGAAAAGGAAGAAGTCAAAATATCATTATTTGTAGATGATATGATAGTATATAAAAATGATCCCAAAAATTCCACCAAAGAACTCCTAAACCTGACAAACAACTTCTGTGAAGGAGCTGGATATAAAATTAACTCAAACAAATCAGTGGCCTTTCTCTACACAAAGAATATATAGGCTGAGAAAGAAATTAGGGAAACAACCCTCTTCACAATAGTCATAATTAATATAAAATACCTTGGTGTGACTCTAAGGAAGTGAAAGATCTGTATGATAAGAACTTCAAGTCTCTGAAGAAAGAAATCAAAGAAGATCTCGGAAGATGGAAAGATCTCTCATGCTCATGGATTGGCAGGATTAATATAGTAAAAATAGCTATTTTGCCAAAGCAATCTACAAATTGAATGCAATCTCCATCAACATTTCAACCCAATTCTTCACAGAGTTAGAAAGGGCGATTTGCAAATTCATCTCAAATAACAAAAAACCTAGGATAACAAAAACTATTCTCAACAATAAAAGAAATTCTAGTGGAATCACCATCCCTGACCTCAAGTTGTACTACAGAGCATTTGTGATTAAAAACTGCATGGTGCTGGTACAATGACAGACAGATCAATGGAATAGACTTGAAGATCCAGAAATGTATCCACACACCTATGTTTACTTGAATGTTGACAAAGGAGCTAAAAACATCCAGTGGAAAAAAGACAACGTTTTCGATAAATGGTGCTGGCTGGTTATCATGTAGAAGAATACAAATTGATCCATTCTTATCTTCTTGTACAAAGTTCAAGTCTAAGTGCATCAATGGATTTACTAAATTCTTAGACAAGGAACTCCACATAAAACCAGAGACACTGAAACTTGTAGAGGAGAAAGTGGGGAAGAACTTAGAAGATATAGTCACAGGGGGAAAATACCCGAACAGAACACCAGTGGCTAGTGATGTAATATCAAGAATCATCAAATGGGACCTTATACAATTGCAAAGCTTCTGTAAGGTAAAGGACACTGTGAATAAGACAAAATGGCAACCAACCTAATTGAGAAAAGATCTTTACCAATCCTAAATCTGATAGGGGCCTAATATCCAATATACATAAGGAACTTAAGAAGTTGGACTCCAGAAAACCAAATAACCCTATTAAAAATGGGGTACAGAGCTAAAGAAAAAATACTCAACTGAGGAATACTGAATGGCTGAGAATCATATAAAAAAAAAAGTTCAACGTCCTTAATCATGAGGGAAATGCAAATCAAATCCACACTGAGATTCCACCTCATATCAGTCAGAATGGCTAAGATCAAAAATTCAGGTGACAGCAGATGCTGGGGAGGCTGTAGAGAAAGAGGAACACTCTTTCATTGCTGGTGGGGTTGCAAGCTGATAAAACAACTCTGGAAATCAGTTTGGTGGTTCCTCAGAAAATTGGGTATAGCATTACTGGAAGATCCAGGAATACCACTCCTGGGCAATACCACCCAGAAGATGCTCCAACTTGCAATAAGGACACTTTCTCAACTATGTTCATAGCAGCCTTATGTATAATAGCAAGAAGCTGGAAGGAACACAGATGTACCTCAACAGAGTAATAGATAAAGAAAATGTGGTGCATTTACAAAATGGAGTACTACTCAGCTATTAAAAACAATAAATTTATAAAATTCTTAGACAAGTGGATGAAATAGTTTCTGTAGTTATCTGTTAAATCCATTTGAGAAATAACTTCTGTTAGTGTCACTGTGTCTCTGTGTAGTTTCTGTTTCCATGATCTGTTCATTGATGGTAGTGGTTTGTTGAAGTATCCCAATATTATTGTGTGAGGTACTATGTTTGATTTGAGCTTTATTAAAATTTCTTTTATGAATGTGGCTGCCCTTGCATTTCGAGCATAAATGTTAAGACTTGAGAGTTCATCGAGGTATATTTTTTCCTTTGAACAGTATGAAGTGTCCTTCATTATCTTTTTTTAAATACTTTTGTATGAAAGTCTATTTTATTCTATATTAGAAGGGCTACTCCAACTTGCATCTTGGTACCATTTGCTTGGAAATTTTTTTCCAATCTTTTACTCTGAGGTAATGTCTGTCTTTGTCACTGATGTGTGTTTCTTGTATGCAGCAAAATGCTGGGTCCTGTTTACATATCTAGTCTGTTAATCTAAATACATTTATTGGGGAATTGAGTCCATTGATGTTAAGAGATATTAAGAAAAAAGTGATTGTTACTTCCTCTTATATTTGTTGTTACAGGTGGAATTATGTTTGTGTGCCTATCTTCTTCTGGGTTTGTTGAAAGAAGATTACTTTCTTGCTTTTTCCTGGGTGTAGTTTCCAACGTTGTGATGGACTTTTCCATCTATTTATGTTTATAGGGCTGGATTTATGGAAAGGTATTATGCAAGTTTTTGTTTTTGTTTTTTGTTTTTTTTTGTCACAGAGTATCTTGGGTTCTTCATCCATTGTAACTGAGAATTTTGCTGAGTATAGTAGTATCTTCTGCATTTGTGTTCTCTTAGAGTCCATATATCCAGGATCTTCTGGCTTTTAGTCTCTGGTGAGAACATTGGTGTCATTCTGTTTGGTCTGCCCTTACTTACTTGAACTTTACATATTTGAACTTTTTCCCTTACTGCTTTTATTTATTTATTTATTTATTTATTTATTTATTTATTTATTTAGAATATATCAATCAGTAGATTCTGATTACATTCTATTTTGAATTCTTTTTTCTTAATTTTTTATTATTTAAATGCATTTTATACATCAAACATAATAATAAAATTGAGAATTTTGAGAATCAAATAATATATAAAAATTTTGTTCAACTTTTATATTCATATTCTTTCATACCCTAAAATACCATTAATGAATATTTAGTACTATCCATAACTGAAGATCCTATATCTAATGTTCAGTACTAAATTACAAAACATAAAAAATATTATTTGTGAGTTTAGCACAGTAAAAGATCATAAACTATTAAAAGCAAATCATTAAGAAATATATTCAAAAGCCCTTATACAATTCCACCTGACATATTGATAGACTATTTAAAACAGAGTATATGTGTGTAAATTGTCTAACAATCAGTTTACTTAAAAATGATTATGAGTGTTTCTAGGAGAGAAATTATTTTAACAGTAAATATATTTTTAAAATTTTGAAATAGCAAAAGCTCTTTGAATTTAAACTTTAAGGAAATGGCAATTTCAACCACAGTGAGAAAAACCTTCATTAATATTTTCATGATGTTTGTAGAACATGCTTTTAATATTTTCAATTGTTGATATTCAACAAACAGAATAGTTATTTTAAAATATATTTCATTGTTATGTCTCCCTTTTCATTTCTGGTTTTATTAATTTGGATATTGTATCTGTGCCCTCTGGTTACTCTGGCTAATGTTTTGTCTATCTTGTTGATTTTCTCAAAGAACCAGGTCCTGGTTTTGTTGATTTTTTTATAGTTCTTTTTGTTTCTATTTGGTTGGATTACTTCCTGCTGTCTACTCTTTGATGTATTTGCTTCTTTTTGTTCTATAGCTTTTATGTGTGCTGTCAAGGTGCTAGTGTAAGCTCTCTTCAGTTTTTTTGAAGATCTATGAGTTTTCCTCCTACCACTGCTTTTATTGTGTCCTATAAGTTTTGGTATGATGTGTCAGCATTTACATTAAATTCTAAAAAGCTTGTAATTTCTTTATTTCCTCCTTGAATAAGTTACCATTGAGTAGAGCATTGTTCAGCATCCATGTATATGTGTGTTTTCCAGTTGTTCGTTTGTTTCTTTGTTTTTATTTTGTTGTTTGTTTTCTTGTTTTTTTGGTTTTTGTTTTATTTTTGTTTGTTTTCGGTACTTAAGACCAGACTTAGTCCATGGTGATCTAACAGGGTGCATGGAATTATTTCAATCTTCTTGTAACTGTGGAAGCCTGTTTTGTGACCAATTATATAATCAGTTTTGGAGAAGGTATAGTGAGGTGCTGAGAAGAAGGTATATTCTTTGCTTTAGAATGAAATATTTTATAAATATTTGGTTCATAACTTCTGTTAGTTTCACTGTGTCTCTGTGTAGTTTCTGTTTCCAGGGTATTGAAGTCTCCCACTATTATTGTGTGGGATGTGATGTGTGCTTTGAACTTGAGTAAAGTTTCTTTTATGAATGTGAGTGACCTTGTGTTTGGAGTTCAGAATTCAGAATTCATATTGGTAGATTTTTACTTTGACCAGTTTGAAGAGTCCTTCCTTATCTTTTTTTTTTTTTTTTTTGGATTACTTTTGGTTGAGAGTTGATTTTATTTGTTATTAGAATGTCTTCTCCAGGTTGTTTCTTGGGAACATTTGCTTGGAAATTTGTTTTCCAACCTTTTATTTCGAGATAGTGTCTGCCTTTGTCACTGAGGTGTATTTCCTGTATGCAGCAAAATGCAAGGTCCTGTTTATATATTCAGTGTGTTAATCTAAGTCTTTTTAAGGGAATTGAATCCATTGATGTTAATAGATATTAAGAAAAAGTGATTGTTACATTCTCTTATTTTGTGTGTTAGAGGTAGAGTTATGTTTGTTCAGCTAACTAGATTAGGGTTTGTTGAATGATTACTTTCTTGCTTTTTCTAGGGTGCAGTTTCCCTCCTTGTGTTGGTGTTTTCTATCTATTATCCTTTGTAGGGTTAGTTTTGTGGAAATATATTGTGTAAATTTGATTTTGCCATGGAATATCTTGTTTTCTCCACCTATGATAATTGAGAGTTTTGCTGGATATAATAGCCTGGGCTGGCNTTTGTGTTCTCTTAGGGTCTGTATGATATCTTCCCAGGATCTTCTAACTTTCATAATCTCTGTTGAGAAGTCTGGTGTAATTCTGATAGGTCTGCATTTATATGTTACTTGACATTTTCTCTTACTGCTTTTAATATTCTTTCTTTGTTTAGTTCATTTGGTGTTTTGATTATTATGTGATGGGAGGAATTTCTTTTCTGGTCCAGTCTATTTGGAATTCTTTAGGCTTCTTGTTTGTCCATGGATATCTTTTTCTTTAGGTTAGGGAAGTTTTCTTCTATTATTTTGTTCAAGATATTTACTGACCCTTTAAGTTGGAAGTTTTAGCTCTTTTCTATACCTGTTATCCTTAATTTTAGTCTTCTCATTGTGCCCTGGATTTCCTGGCTGGTTTGGGTTAGGAGCTTTTTGCACTTTATGCATTTTCTTTATCTATTGTGTAAATGTTTTCTATGGTATCTTCAACACCTGAGATTCTCTCTTCTATCTCTTGTTTTCTGTTGATGATGCTTTCATCTATTACTCCTGATCTCTTTTCTAGGTTTTTTAATTCCTGGTTTATTTCACTTTGTGATTTCTGTACTGTTTCTATTTCCATTTTCAGATCTTGAATGATTTTATTCATATCCTTTACATGTTTGATTGTGTTTTCCTGTAATTCTTTAATTATGTGTTTCCTCTTCGTGGACTTCTAGCTATTTATCTGTGTTCTCCTGTATGACCTTCTCAAAGTCCTCTATCACCATCATGAGAAATGATTTTTAGATATTAATCTTGTTTTTCTGGTATGATGGTGTATCCAGGACTTGCTATGTTGGGAGACCTGGGTACTAATGTTGCCAGGTAACCTTGGTTTATGTTGTCTATATTCTTCTTCTTCTTCTTCTTCTTCTTCTTTTTTTTTTTTTTTGGCAGGATACAGCATCTTTAATAAATGTTGCTAGGAAACGTGAATTTCCAAATGCAAATGAATGAAATGAGATATCTGTCGCCATGTACAAAAGTTAGATCTAAATGGATTCAAAACCTCAATTTGAAACTTGAAACACGAAATTTTGTATAAGACATAGACAGTACTCTACAAGACATTGAATAAAATTTTATTTGCCCATAAATTGAAGTCAATAACTGATAATTGGGACCTCAGAAAAATAAAATGTTCTGTACAGCTTAGGAAACAATAAACTGAATGAAGAAGAAACCCACAGAATGGGAAAGAATCTTTGCCAGCTATGCATCTAGCAGAGGAGTAGTATATAGAACACACAAAGAGCACAAAAACCACAAAATCAAAGAAACAAATTATCCGAATTGCCTCCCACAATCTGATTATTTTCTAGTGCTACCTGCCCTCACTATATCTGATAGGAGATTGTTGTTCCTGTGATCTTGGTTGTGTCAAAACTCCTCAGAGTTCAGTTGTCTCTGTGAACCTGAAATTCTGGGATACTGTGATCCTGAGATCCGGATTCTGTCAGAATCCTAGGAGTCAAGCTGCCTCTGGGACCCTAAGATCCTGGTTGACCAAGGTCCTGTGATCCTGTGACCTGTGATCCTGTGACCCTGTGATCCTATGAACGTGTAATCCTGTGTACCAGGCGTGTGTTAGTGTGCCTGGGTGTGGTGCTTTTTCTGAGTGTTATGAGATTGTCTGTTGAGTTAGCACCCAAGGTCTGCTCAGGACAGCTCTGATCTTATAATCCTGGGCATGTTAGAGAGGCTAGAAGTGGATCTTCTGGGTGTTGTGGGACTGGCTGTGCATTTCAGGCTGTAGGTCAGCTCTGGTCACTTGCTTAGATCTGAAGGAACCCATGCCACTGGTTATGCAGAGTTCCTGGGTCCTGCTGGTGCCAGTTGCTTCCAGTGTTGTGGCAGGTGTTAGGTCCTCCTCCTAACTGCTCATATGATCCAGGGAATGGATCTTCCTTTGGCTGTTGTGGGACTGGCTGTGGAATTCACACCCAAGGTCTGCTCAGTGCACTGATCCAGACCAGAAAGAACCTGTTCCTACGTTAGTGCTTTTAATATTCTTTCTTTGTTTTATGCATTTGGTGTTTTGATTATTATGTGACAGGAGGAGTTCCTTTTCTGTTCCAGTCTATTTGGGGTTCTGTAGACTTCTTATATGTTCGTGGGTATCTCTTTGTTTAGGTTAGGGAAGTTTTCTTCTATAATTTTGTTGAAGATATTTACTGGTCCTATATGTTGGCAAACTTCTCTGTCTTCTATAACTATTATGCTTAGGTTTGGTTTTCTCATTGTGTCCTGTATTTCCTGGATGTTTTGAGTTAGAAGTTCTTGGCGTTTTGCATTTTCTCTGATTGTTGTGTCATTGTTTCCTATGGTATTTTCTGTACCTGAGATTTCCTCTTCTATCTCTTGTATTCTGTTGGTGATGATTCTGTCTATGACTCCTGTTCTATTTCCTAGGTGTTCTATTTCTACAGTTGCCTCCATTTGTTTTTTCTTTACTGTTTCTCTTGCTGTTTTTAGACCCTGTATGGTTCTGCCCAATTCCTTTACATGTTAGTTGCATTTTCCTGGAATTCATTCAGTGATTTTTGTGTTTCCTCTTTAAGGGCTACTACTACCTGTTTACCTGTGTTCTACTGTATCTCTTTAAGTGAGTTACTTATGTCCTCCTTAAAGTCCTCTATCTGCCTAATGAGATGTGTTTTTAAATCAGAGTCTTGCTTTTCTAGTGTGATGAAATATCCAGTACTTGCTGTAGGAGGAGAAGTGGGTACTGATGGTGCCAGGTAACTTTTGTTTCTGTTGTTTATGTTCTTGTGCTTAGATCTCACTATCTTGTTATCCATCACATTAATTGGTCTGCTGTCTCTTACTGAAGCTTGTCCCTCATGTGGGCCTGAGAGCCTATGATCTTAGGTGTATCAGCACTCCTGGGGAGACCAGATATTTCCTGAGTGGAGTTTGGGTGTAGAGGGCTGTGGGACAAAGACAGCATTTTCAAGAAAGGCTGGATCAACTGGAGGTCAACATGTAGAAGAATGTACATCAATCCACTTTTTTTCAATTTTTTATTAGATATTTTCTTCATTTATATTTCAAATGCTATCCAGAAAGTCCCCTATACCCTCCAAATACCCTGATCCCTTACCCTCCCATTCCCATTTCTTGGCCTTGACATTCCCCTGTTCTGGGAATATAAAGTTTGCAAGACCAAGGGACATCTCTTTGAAATGATGGCCAAATAGGCCATCTTCTGCTACATATGCAGCTAGAGACACAAGCTCTGGGGGTATTGGTTAGTTAATATTGTTGTTCATATAGGGTTGCAGACCCCTTCAGCTCCTTGGGTACATTCTCTAGATCCTCCACTGGGTGCCCTGTATTCTATCCAAAAGATGACTCTGAGCATCCACTTTTGTATTTGTAAGGCACTGGCATAGACTCACCAGAAACAGCTATATCAGGGTTCTTTCAGCAAAATATTGCTGGGATATGCAATAGTGTCTGCATTTGGTGATTGATTATGGGATAGATCCCCTGGTGGGGCAGTCTCTGGATGGAACATCCTTTTGTCTCAGCTCGAAAATTTTCTCTGTAACTCCTTCCATGGTTATTTTGTTCCTTATTCTAAGAAGGACTGAAGTACCCATGCATCGGTTTTTATTCTCTTTGATTTTTCTTGTGTTTTGCAAATTGAATCTTGGGTATTCTAAGTTTCTGTGTTAAAATCCACTTATCAGTGAGTGTATATCAAGTGAGTTCTTTTATGATTGGATTATCTCACTCAGGATGAAATCTTCCAGATGCATCCATTTGCCTAAGAATTTCATGAATTCATTATTTTTAATAGTTGAGTAGTACTCCATTGTGTAAATGTACTATGTTTTCTGTATCCCTCTACTGAGGGACATCTGGGTTATTTTCAGCATCTGGTTATTATAAATAGGGCTGCTATGAACATGGTTCAGCATGTGTCTTTATTACCAGTTGGAACATCTTGTGGGTATATACCCAGGAGAGAAATTGCTGGATCATCCACTAGTACTATGTCCAATTTTCTGAGGAACCACTAGACTGACTTCCAGAGTGGTTGTTCAAGCTTGCAATCCCACCAGCAATGGAGGAGTGTTCCTCTTTATCCACATCCTTGTCAGCATCTGCTGTCACCTGAATTTTTGATCTTAGCCATTCTGACTGGTGGGAGGTGGAATTTCAGGGTTGTTTTGATTTGCATTTCCCTGATGATTAAGGATCTTGAGCATTTTTTCAGGTGCTTCTCAGCCATTCGGTATTCCTCAGTTGAGAATATTTTGTTTAGCTCTGAACCCCATTTTTTTAAATAGTGTTATTTTATTTTTCTGTAATCCATCTTCTTGAGGTGTTTATATATATTGGATATTGGTACCCTATCTGATTTAGTATTGATAAAGATCCTTTCCAAATCTGTTGGTGGCCTTTTTGTCTTACTGACAGTGTCTTTTGCCTTACAGAAGCTTTGCAATTTTATGGGGTCCCATTTGTCAGTTCTGGATATTACAGTAAAAGTGACTATTGTAAACAGTAAATGTAACTATTATAAAGGGTGTTGTTTCCCTAATTTCTTTCTCTTCCCATCTGTCCTTCCTGTAGAGGAAGGCCACTGATTTGTTTGAGTTAATTTAATTTTATATCCAGCTACAGCACTGAAGCTGTTTATCAAGTTTAGGAGTTCTCTGGTGGACTTTTTAGGGTCACTTATGTATACCATCATATCACCTGCAAATAATGATATTTTGACTTCTTCCTTACCAATTTGTATCCCCTTGATCTCCTTTTGTTGTCGGATTGCTCTGGCTAGGACTTCAAGTACTATATTGAATAGATAGGGAGAAAGTGGGTAGCCTTGTCTAGTCCCTGATTTAAATGGGATTTCTTCCACCTTCTCTCCATTTAGTTTGATGTTGGCTACTGGTTTGCTGTGTTTTGCTTTTATTAAGTTTAGGTATGGGCCTTGAATTCCTGATTGTTCCAAGACTTTTTCATGAATGGGTGTTGGATTTTGTCAGTTGCTTTCTCAGCATCTGGAGAGATGATCATGTGGTTTTTGTTTTGAGTTTATTTACATAGTGGATTGCATTAATGGATGTATATATATTAAACTATCCCTGCATCCCTGGAATAAAGCCTACTTAATCATGATGGATAATCGTTTTGATGTGTTCTTTGATTTGGGTAGCAAGAATTTTATTGAATATTTTTGCAACGGTATTCATAAGGGAAATTGGTCTGAAATTATCTTTGTTGGGTCTTTATGTGGTTCAGGTNTCNGAGTAATTGTGGCTTCATAGAATGAATTGTGTAGAGGACCTTCTGTTTCTATTTTGTGGAATAGTTTGAAGAGAACTGAAATTAGGTATTCTTTGAAGGTCTGATGGAATTCTGCACTAAACCCATTCTGTCCTGGGCTTTTTTATTTTTTATTATTTATTTATTTATTTATTTATTTATTTATTTATTTATTTTTGGTTGGGAGACTATTAATGACTACTTCTATTACTTAAGGGCATATGGGATTGTTTAGGTCATTAATCTGATCCTGATTTAACTCTGATACCACCTGGTATCTGTCTAGAAATTTGGCCATTTCATCCAGGTTTTCCAGGTTTGTTGAGTATAGCCTTTGTAGTAGGATCTGATGGTGTTTGGATTTCCTCAGGATCTGTTGTTATATTTCCCTTTCCATTTCTGATTTTGTTAATTAGGATACTGTCCCTGTGCCCTCTAGTGAGTCTGGCTAAGGGTTTATCTATCTTGTTGATTTTTCAAAGAACCAGCTCCTTGTTTGGTTGATTCTTTGAATAGTTCTTTTTGTTTCCACTTGGTTGATTTCAGCCCTAAGTTTGATTATTTCCTGCTGTCTACTCCTCTTGGGTGAATTTGCTTCCTTTTGTTCTAGAGCTTTTATTTGTGCTATCAAGCTGCTAGTGTATGCTTTCTATAGTTTCTTTTAGGAGGCACTCAGAGCTATGAGTTTTCATTTTAGGAATTCTTTCATTGTGTCCCATAAGTTTGGGTATTTTGTGGCTTTATTTTCATTAAACTCCAAAACGTCTTTAATTTCTTTCTTTATTTCTTCCTTGACCAAGTTATCATTGAGTAGAGTGTTCTTCAGTTTCCAGGTGAAGGTTGGCTTTCTATTATTTATGTTGTTATTGAAGACCAGCCTTATTCTGTGGTGATCTGATAGGATGCATGGGATAATTTCAATATTTGTAATGGTTGTGGCCTGTTTTTGATCAATTATATGGTTAGTTTTGGAGAAGGTACCATGAGGTGCTGAGAAGAAGGTATATACTTTAGTTTTAGGATAAAATGTTTTGTAGATATTTGTTAAATTCATTTGTTTCATAGCTTCTGTTAGTTTCAATGTGTCTCTGTTTAGATTCTGTTTCTAGGATCTGTCCATTGATGAGAGTGGGGTGTTGAATTCTCCTACTATTATTATGTGAGCTACAATATGTTCTCTGAGCATTACTATAGTTTCTTTAATGTATGTGGCTACCCTTGCATTTTGGAGCATAGATATTCAGAATTGAGAGTTCATCTTGGAAGATTTTACCTTTGATGTGTATGAATTGCCCCCCCCCTTGTCTTTTTTGATAACTTTGAATTGGAAGTCAATTTTATTCGATATTAGAATGGCTACTCCAGCTTGTTTTTTCAGACCATTTGCTTGGAAAATGTTTTCCAGCCTTTTACTCTGAGGTAGTGCCTGTCATTTTTCCTGAGGTGGGTTTGCTGTAAGCAGCAAAAATTTGGGTCCTTTTTATGTAGCCAGTAGGTTAGCCTATGTTTTTTTATTGGGGAATTGAGTCTATTGATATTAAGTGATATTAAGGAAATGTAATTGTTGCTTCTTCTTATTGTTGTTGTTAGAGTTGGGATTCTGTTCTTGTGGCTGTCTTCTTTTAGGTTTGTTGAAGAATTACTTTCTTACTTTTTCTAGGGTGTAGATTAGGTCATTGTGTTGGTGTTTTCCCATTGTTATCCTCTGAAGGGCTGGATTCCTGGAAAGGTATTGTATGAATTTGGTTTTGTCATGAAATACTTTGGTTTCTCTATCTATGGTAATTGAGAGGTTTGCTGGGTATATTAGCCTGGGATGTCATTTGTGTACTCTTAGGGTCTGTATAACATCTGTCCAGGATCTTCTGGCTTTCATATTCTCTGGTAAGAAGTCTGGTGTAATTCTAATAGATCTGCCTTTATATGTTACTTGACCCTTTTCCCTTATGGCTTTTAATATTCTATCTTTATTTAGTGCATTTTTTTTTGTTCTGATTATTATATGTTGGGCGGAATTTCTTTTCTGGTCCAGTCTATTTGGAGTTCTGTAGGCTTCTTGTATCTTCATGGGCATCTCTTTCTTTAGGTTAGGTAAGTTTTCTTGTATAATTTTGTTGAAGATATTTACTGGCCCTTTAAGTTGACAATCCTCATTCTCATCTATACCTATTATCCAAAGATTTGGTCTTCTCATTGTACTGGATTTCCTGGATGTTTGGGGGTCGGATCTTTTCACATTTTGTGTTTTGCATGGAACATTGTTTTGTCCATGTTCTCTATGGAATCTTCTGCACCTGAGATTCTTTCTCTATCTCTTGTATTCTGTTGTTGATGCTCCCATCTATGGTTCCTGATTTCTTTCCTAGGGTTTCTACCTCCTTTTGGTTTTCTTCATTGTTTCTACTTCTATTTTTAGACCTTGGTACATTTTCTTCAATTCCATCACCTGTTTGGTTGTGTTTTCCTGTAATTCTTTAAGGGATTTTTGCAGAAATACAAGTAATTGACAAATCAGATCTCATAAAATTGCAAAGCTTCTGTTAGGCAAAGGACCATATCTATAGGACAAAACAGAAACCAACAGATTGGGTAAAGATCTTTGCCAATCCTGTATCCGATAGAGGGCAAATATCCAATACATACAAAAAAAAAAAAAACAAACAAACAAACAAACAGTTAGAGTCCAGAGAACCAAATAACTATATCTAAAACATAATACAAAACTAAGCAGAGAATTTTCAACTGAAGAATGCTGAGTGGCTGAGAAGCAACTGAAGAAATGTACAACATCCTTAGTTATCAGTGAAATGCAAATCAAAACAACTCTAAGATTCTGCCCAATACCAACCTGAATGGTTTTGATAAAAATCTCAGGTGACAGCAGATGCTGCTGAGGATGTGGAGAAAGAGTAACACTTTGTTGGTGGGATTGTAAGCTGATACAACCACTGTGAAATTCAGTCTGGCAGATCCTCAGAAAATTGGATAGAGTAGTATCTGCGGACCCAGCTATACCACTCCTGAGCATATACCCAAAAGATGTTCCAACTTATAACAAGGACACATTCTCCACTCTTTTCATAGCAGTCATATTTATAATAGCCAGAAGCTGGAAACAACCCTGATGTCCTTCAACAGAGAAATGGATATAGAAAATATGGTCATTTTCCAAATGGCATACTACTCAGCTGTTAAAAAATAATGACTTTTTGAATTTCTTTGGCAACTGAATGGAACTAGAAAGTATCATCCTGAGTGATTTAACTTAACCACAAAAGAACACTGTATAAGTGGATAGTAGCCCAAAAGCTTGAAATATTCAAGATATAATTCACAGAACACAAGAAGCTCAAAAAGGAAAACTAAAGTGTGGATACTTCTTTCTTCCTTAGAAGGGGAAAAATACCCCCAGGAAGAAATACAGAGACAAAGTGTAGAGCAGAGACTGAAGGAAAGGCCATCCAGAGACTACCCCACCTGAAGACGCATCCCATATACAAATAACAAACCAAGATATTATTGTGGATGCCAAGAAGTGTTTGCTGTCAGGAGTCTGATATAGCTGTTTCGTCAGAGGCTCTGCCAGAGCCTGACAAGTACAGAGGCAGATGCTCGCAGCCAACTATTGGACTGAGAACTTCGTCCCCAAATGCAGGAGTTAATAAATGGACTGAAATAGCTAAAGGGGTTATCAACTCATAGGAAGAATGACAATATCAACTAATGAGACCCCCCTCAGTGCTCCCAGGGACGAAACCACCAACCAAAAAGTATACATAGAGGGGATCCATGGCTCTAGCCACATATGTAGTAGATGATGGCCTTGTTGGATATAAGTGGAAACAGATGCCTTTGGTCCTGTGAAGGCTCAATGCCCCAGTGTAGGAGAATGCCAGGACAGTGAAGCAGGTGAGGTTTGGTGGGGGAACATGGTCATAAAAGCAGGGGGAGAGGGGATGGAGATGAGGGCCTTTGGAGGGGAAACCATGAAAGGAGATAATATTTGAAATGTAAATAAAGAAAATATCTAATAAAATTATAATAATAAAATAAAAAGAAATACAAGATGATATAAATGGGAAAAATAATTTAGTATAATATCACTCTAGAATAGTTGTAACAATACACTTATCCTGAAATTAATAAGATACTTGGTCTAAATCTGAAATGAACAACACTGAAAAAAAGTACAAATCCTCTAAGTAGATCACTGTGCAAATGTGAGGCCCTTGCAATATAACTAAGTTTTTTCTTTATTTACATTTCAAATGTTACCCCCTTTCCCTGTTTTCCTCCCTCCTGTAAACACCCTATCACATCCTCCTGTCCCGCGCTACCTTCCCGCCAGCAAGAAATGACGCGGCACACAAACAGGAT
>NC_034602.1:2850270-2925361 GCF_900095145.1 Mus pahari | reverse complement strand
TGGAAATCTACCCAGCACATGCGCAGCTGCCTTGTTTGTTTGTTAGAGCACAGGACATCAGCGCTATCTTGTAATGGCGAATGTGAGGGCGGCTCCCCACATCCTCCCTGCTTCTATGAGGTTGTTCCTTCACCCACCCACCCACTCCTACTTCCCCACCCTTAAGTCCCCTTCACTGGGATGTCTATGGAGCCTTCATAGGACCAAGGACTTTGCCTCCTATTGATGTATGACAAGAAAATCCTCTGCTACATATGTAGCTGGGGCCATGTGTATTCCATTGTTGATGGCTTAGTCCCTGGGAGATCTGGGGGGTCTGGTTGGTTGATATTGTTGTTCTTCCTATGGGGTTGCAAACTACTTCAACTCCTTTAGTCCTTTCTCTAAGTCCTCTATTGGGGACCCCATGCTCACTCCAATGGTTGACTGCGAACATCTGCCTCTGTATTTTTAAGGCCCTGTCAGGGCATCTCAGGAGACATTCATATCAGGCTCCTTTCACCATGCATTTGTTCGCATCCACAATATTGTCTGGGTTTGGTAACTGTATATGGAATGAAACACCAGGTAACACAGTCCCTAGGTAGCCTTTCCTTCAGTCTCTGCTCAACACTTTATATCCATATTTGCTCCTGTGAGTATTTTGTTCTCCTTCTAAGAAGAGTCGAAGCACTTTGGTCTTACTTCTTATTGAGTTTCCAGTAGTCTGTGAAATGTATCCTGGTCATTTGGAGCTTTAGGGTTAATATCTACTTATCAATGAGGGCATACCATGTATATTCTTTTGCGATTCGGTTACCTCACATAGGATGGTATTTTCTAATTCTATCCATTTGCCTAAGAATTTCATGAATTTATCAATTTTAATAGCTGACTAGTATTTCATTGTATAAATGTACTACATTTTCTGTACCCATCACTCTATTGAAGGACATCTGGGTTCTTTCTAGCTCCTGGTTATTATAAATAAGGCTGCTATGAACCTAGTGGAGCATGTGTCTTTTTTACATGTTGGAACAGCTTCTGGTTATATGTCCAGGAGTGGTATAGCTGAGTCCTCAGGTAGTACTATGCCCAATTTTCTGAGGAACCTCCCAACTGATTTCCAGAGTGGTTGTACCAGCTTAAAATCCCACCAGCAATGGAGGAGTGTTCTTCTTTCTCCATATCTTTGCCAGCATTTGCTGTCACCTGAGTTTTTTATTTTAGCCATTCTGACTGGTGTAAGGTTGAATCTCAGGGTTGTTTTGATTTGCATTTCCCTGATGTCTAAGGATGTTGAACACTTCTTTAGGTGCTTCTTGGGCATTTGATATTCCTCAGTTGAAAATTCTTTCTTTAGCTCTCTACCTCTAGCATCCAAGCTTCCCTAAGGATCTTTCTTCTATGCCAAAGAATATAAATGTGTGGGAGTTTTCTCATCTGGTAACACTGTTTTCCAAGTTCTGGTCCTAATTTATGCCATGATCCTTTTCTTTAAAAAACTCAGAAATGTAGACAAACCTGTTGACAAACAGTTTTTCTGTCATACTTTAGGAGAACATTGTTTGTTTGTTTGTTTGTTTTTTCTCTCTTGTTTCTTTCTAGAACCCATCAGTACAACTTTCTCTTTGGCTTTGTAGATCCCATACAATAATTTCTGCAATGAGTTTGTGTCTAGATGAATAAAGGAAGATCTCTGAACTTCAAGACACTTTTGATTTTAATGCTGGGAAGTATAAAGACTATAGTTAAAGGGATCCTAATGGCCTGGATAATATATAGAAGAGAGGAAAGAAAGATGAAACAAATAGAATGCATAATAATGCACCATAATTGTTTGGTCATACACATCCAGTAACTATAGCACAGAGCTTTGAAACCTACAGGGGAGTTCAGAGGGTGTGTATTACCATCTAATGTGACAGCACAATTAGCATGAGAAAAGACAGGGACAGGGGTTCAGGTGATTGCCCGGCCTAGAATATCCTTTTTTATGGGACCTGAGGCTCATATCTAGAAACTTACTCCAGCATCTGGAATGACACTTATCTCTGTTTGTAACACTTATTTACCTGATTTTAAGGACTTTATTTTCTTCTCTGAAACCTGTTAAAAAGAGATATACTGTGTTCCTATAAGACTGATTTTAAAATTCATGCTGAAAACAAAATCCTCACACAAGAAGAAACTGTAAGATATGATCTCCAATCTGCAACTGTAAATCAAGCTAAAATACAGAACACAGACAGTTTGTGGAGTGAAACTGAATATATGGTAGTGTTATGCACTGAGAAAATATATCTTAACCTTCCCCTTCCTTTATGAAGGTAAGAGCTGATACATAATAAAAGGGACCCTTTGAAACCATAAATTCTTGCTTTTCTAAACTTGATAAGAATATCATTACTATATCACCAAACTGGATTAAAAAAAGAACTAGTATAAATTAGATATAAGGAGACCAGGTAAATGGCTTTTCTCTGCTTTTGGCTTACCAGCTAGGAGTTTTGGAATAACATCAAACAGTTTAATACCCAACAGCCCTGATCCATTCTAGGGAATGGAACTTTAAAGAGGTTGGTTTCTTTTCTAATTAGCTGAGTGACAAATGAAAACTACATGGCCCTGTCATCTCCATTGTTACACTAAGATTAAAGGAAACAGAAAAACTGAGTACCATTAGTACTTACAGTATACATTGGGTGGTTCTGCACATAGAGTTTGCATGTCTGACTCTATTCGAACTGAAATTCCCTGTAGTGAATTTGTGTCTACAATGTTATATTTCATAGTGCGACAATCTTTGTCAGCATCTTCTTTAAAATCCAACCAAAAAGATGGTAGAAAGATGACTTGCTTGCTGCAGAGAAACTCTGAATACTTTTAATTTTTAGTCTTCTCACAAAGTTTGGAAAAAAGTAGATTTGATTCATGTAAGAGACTGAGTCATGTTAAACACACATTATGCAGCAGCTAGTTCTGTACTCAGTAAAATACTACACATTTGTGAAGACTCGTAGGGCAGCCTCAAGTCACAAAAGTCTAATGAGTATTGGAAATGTGACTAGTATAACTAAGCTACTGAGTTTTTAATCAAACTAAATTAAAATTTAGTCTTAACTAGCTACATGTTGGTAGTAGCTCCTGTTTGGGATGGCTCAACACTAGAAGAATCTCCTTAAGTAATCTTATACTGGTGCACACTGCCTAAATCCCCAGGATTTTTCTTCTCAAACCTGGTGTATTACCTTTTAAAAATCTATGAGTTAATCCAATATAATTCATTTATTGTCTCTCTTTTCCTAGAAGTTGGAGATAATTTTATTAATATGCAACCAAAGAACCACACCTGAAGAGCTAGTAAGAAAAATGATTCAAGAGTAAGTTAAGTCTCTGTCAAGGGTATGATAGTCTTTGAAAGAATATATGTGTTTATATTACACAGCACATATATAACATTTAATATTCTGAGTATTTGTGAACTTCATTTACCTTACTCCCTTAATATATAACTTCCTATAAATTACTACCAAGTTAAAATAATAGAGAGTAAAACTGTCAATGTACTAATGACATTTGATTGTTTTTTACTTATATCACAGGGGCAGGTGGCTTGTCAGAATTGTTTAATAGAACAACTATTGTTCAATAGAACCTATGGCTACACTCTGAATGGTTCATATTATCTACTTCTATGTACCAAGTGATCCCTGTCTCATGATCTTTTTCCCCAGTTGGCTGTAAATATGACTTACACATTGTTTGTACAAATTTAGTAAAAGAGATGCCAGCTCTATGACTACATCAGAAAAGATTATAGTAACTCCTGTTTAGCAGACAATATTAACCCTTTTCCATTGCTAACTTTAATGAAGCAAGCTTCTATGTGAAAGAAGTACATGACAAAGTAGTCTTTGGTCCATAAGTCCCCAAGGTTTTTACCAGACTGTTTGTGGAGATAAGAATTCTGACAGTATTCCCAAATAACTACAAGTAGATTATTTCTTTTTACAAAAAAAGTTTTTTTTTTCTTTTAAGAGTAGCTTCAAATGAGACCTCAGCTCAGACAGTTCCCTAAAGAACCTTGTGAGAGATACCAAGGCAGTGTGTTCAACTAAACTCTACTGTGATTTTCATGTCACATGAGTTATTGGAAAATAAACACATATTTCTTAAGAAGTTTATAGTAATTTGGTACTCCGTAATAATGTAATAATAAGGCTTGTATTTGGTGGTTAACAAACACTTGTCAATCAAATAAAATTATTTTGTGTCTTTTGTAAATCATTACATGTATATGTATGAATGTATGTATGTATCTATGTATGTATGTATGTGTATAATTAAAAATGTTTCTAGTTTAAGACTAAGCTTTCCACCTAAAGGCATTTTTTTCCATTGTTGAGTAATTAAGTTTGAAGAAACTTAGATATATTTATTTATTGCTTTTGATTTTTGTTTGTGTTTTTTAAATGGGTAAAAACCTCTGATGCCATTTAAAGCATTTAATTTAATTTAATTTAATTTAATATACATTAAAATTTAATTCTATAGAAGTTACCACATATGGCAAAACCTAATGTCAAGAGATATATCCTAATAATTCCTATTTATATAAAATATTTAAAAATCATGATTCTTTTTTCCAGGGTAGGAAAATTGAATTTTCAATACAGTTAAAATGTACAAAATATAGTGATTTATATGGCACATATATATTATTGTAAGTAATTAAGTTGTATATTAGTAAGCAATATACTAATCAGTGTGGAAGAACTAGTTTTTTGTTTGTTTCTGCTATTTCTGTGATTTCTGAAAACTGTTAAAAATTAATATCTATGATACTTGGAAAGTCCTTTGTGTTAATCACTGTTCTCGTGCTATATAAAGATACCATGACCAAGCTAACTCTTATAAAAGAAAACATTTAATTGGGGGATTGTTTATAGTTTCACATTAGTTCACTACCTACTAACATCATGTCAGAGAGCAACGTGGCAAGAAAGTAGGCTTGCTGCTGAAGAAACAGCTGGGAGTTACATCCTGAGCCACAGGCATCTAGCAGAGGGAACCTGTCATGGGCTTTTGAAACTTCACATCTCATACCATGTGACTACCTCCTTCAGCAAAGTCACCCATAGTCAGCAACACCACACAGGCTAATTCCTCCAAACAGCTCAACAACGGGAAATCAATCCTGCAAATATATGAGTCTCTGAGGGACCATTCTCATTCAAGCCAACATACCCTTGTATGTTTTGTCTTACTGAATTTAACACATTTTTTGTGCAGTTTATAACTGATTACACCAAACATAAAATAATATTAAATAACATGAACATGCTTGAAAATATCACGTGAAATATGCTTCTCATTGGTGAGACCAAACATTTGATAGTAAAACCTCAAAGGAGTCAGAATTTAATCTGATCATGGTTTTAGATGACGGCAGCCCCTTATAGAGAGTCTGATAGCAGGAGAACCATCTCAGTATAGGGGTATGCATAGTGGGCATATTTTCAAGTATCCCTAGATCAAGAATAAGAGAAAACTTTGGGCAGAAGCAGAAATTGGTTATCAACTGAAGGTTGCCACCTGAAGGACTCTACGTCTTGTTCACTTGGGTTTACATCCTGAAGGTTCTGTAACTTTCCAAAATGCAATTAACTTATGACTGTGTTGTGGAATTAGATATTGTGATATAATCAATATGTCAAAATATGCAAATAAAAGCTTTTATATTTATTTTTATTTTTGATAATGAACTATTTAACAAATCAAACCGAAAATAAGAAATGAAAGCTGTCAAGATTCTTCTATATTCTTTAAAGTGGTGCACAGCATTTAGTTCACTATAAGCAATTTAGATTCAAATGTGGGGGATTAGATGACACTACCAATTGTATATTCGACAAAGAAAATAACATTTGATGCTTAGAAACTTGTATAGATTTCAAGGCATCAAGGATTTTGGGCAGTGGTGGTGCATGCCTTTAATCCCAGCACTTGGGAGACAGAGGCAGGAAGATTTCTAAGTTTGAATCCAGCCTGGGCTACAGAGTGAGTGAGTTTCAGGACAGCCAGGGCTATACAGAGAAATCCTGTCTTAGAAAAAAAAAAGAATATCAGAAGTTATGAAATTAGAGGAAGTAGAATATAGTAACAGATTACCACTATGTGTGACATTTTTAAATGACATGTGTCAAGTAGGAAAGCTTTTAGGCAACAACTATGTGTGACTCAACTCAAAGGTTTCTCTGACTCTCTTCTGACATTTACATTGTATTGTATGAAGACTATGGACATTCATACTTGCAGACTATGCACTTATACACATAAAAATAAAACTCTTTAAAAATCCCTAGCAGTAAAATCATCTATAAAGAGGATTCAAATATGCTGCTGTTGTTCATGGACCTTTCCATATTCTTTCCTAACACTTTCTATCACCATCTGTTCTAATTATCTTCATGATCACACATTTAAAAATATATACTTAGGTATTACATCATCTTATTATGCATCCATGGATACAAGATATATAAACTATGACTTATTCTCCAAACCATAACTTCTTTAAATATTATTAAATATATAAGTATTTATTTAAACATAATTAAATATGTTAAATACCTATGCAAGATATGTTCCCCCTGCCTAGGTTCTGCTCTTTACATGATACCATTATGTATGTCCTGCAGTGAGGCTTCTGTACACAGTAGCCTACATCATTTTGTTAATCTTTATTCTTAGTTGGAACTATTGAATTCCATCTCTCAACTCAAGGTCTCTGTGGACCTTTTCCATATGTATGATATATACATACACATATATACATACATATATACATACATACACACACATATATGTACATACACACATATATAATATATATATATATATGTATAATTCACATATCTCACATATCCCAGAATAATGTCAAATAGCTATGTATTCTCTGTATTCATGGACTTCCTTGAATTTCTGTTCCTTTCATATCTGTTGCCTGAGAATGTGGTTACAGTTTACATAGCACTGAGGATAAAACTCATGATTTTATACATGTTAAGTGAGTACTGAGTTTCCTTTTCAGACCATCAGTTTTATCTTCTTGATTGGAATTTATGTTTATAACTTTAGCATTATTGAAGAATTTACAAACATAGTCTATCTTATGTAAATCCAATTGAACTTTGGGGAATTACAACTCCTTATTGCCCTTGGAAATCTCCCAAGCATTAAGAAAATATTCTAACACTTAAACAAATATAAAGCAATTGTAATTAAAACCCAAGCTTGGTAGAAAAAAAAACTTTAAAATACAGGTTATGTAGGTTATGCTATTCCTAGCCATGTGCTGATAATCATATCCAGGAAGTGGCTGTGATGTTAAAGCTGCAAAGGAAAGCAGTTCCTGGGCTTAATAGGTTTTCTGTATTAAATTTAGGGTCTGAAATATAATAAGCAGAGCCCCTCACCTGGAGTATAGACCTTTATAATATCACCTCAGAGAAGACTAATTATACAAATTCTAAGCAATACAGACCATTAGATGAAGTCTTAAGAATGTTGATGATGGTGATGATGATGATATAATGATAATGATTATAAAGATTACAACTCAAACACAACAGTTCCTTCTTTCATGGAAACTAAAAAGTTTATACTGACACATGTTCTTTTTACATAATTATATGTAAACATACAATGTGTAAAATATCTTACTTTTACAAAGTACTTTTGTCTATAGAACTAGAAATATTCTACCAAACTCTGTATTGTTTGCATATAGTATCTATTTGAGGATGCCAAAAAGACCAGGTTGGGGTCATTGATGCAGCAGTAGAACATGAGATTATCCATTCAATGTCAAAACAATATTCTTTTGTGAAATAATTTTTATTGCTTCAGTGAGGAAGTGATCTTGTATTGCTCTTTTTTTCTTTTCTTTTCTTTTCTTTTCTTTTTTTTTTTTTTTTTTTTTTTTTTTGTCCAGTGGGTTTTAGTTCTGGCAGAGATTTTTTGTTGTTGTAATGGTCGCACAGCAGCACTAAAACTAGAAACAGCAACTGTGAGAAATGACATCATTCTTCCCAGTAACTATGACGACAATGAGAAATTTCATTTGCAACTCAAGCTGCAACTCAAGTCTGAATTTGTGGACAAGTTAATTTTTCAAAGGTTTGTTTCTAATGCACCATTACTCTTCCACTTCCATATTCACCAAGACATTATTACTGTTCTGATTTATATGTGCCACCTCTTTTTATCTATGCCTCAGGACACTTTGCTAGTCCAAACCCAGTTATTGCATAGCCACCACCTCCAGCTCATGTAGTGAGAGTCAGCCCACACCAAAAGCTTAATTAGCTATCAACAAATTGTGTTTTTATCACTTGAAGCTTCTTTCAGCTCTATTTCTAATTTAGCTTTAAGGCTTCTGCCTCTAAAACTCAACAAAACCCATCACCAATTGTAGGATTCAAAAATTTAGTTTTGTTTTTGTCTTCAACCATTTTGTTGTAAGTGTTTAGAAAATGCACAGTAGTAGTTTTATAACTAACTGGAAACACTATCAGCATCTAACTATCCTCTATTGAGTTTATTTCTGACTCGAATATATTATTTATAGACAAAAACAAAAGAAATCATTTTGTCCAATTTCACACTTTCTACCTTATCCAAATTACTAGAGTTAGAATTTTCCTTTCTTTAGTGGTATGGTTGAGGCATTACTTCTTGAATATATCTGCATTTTGTTTGTCCAGAGCATTTGCTTAGAGTGAATTTCATCTCTTGAATCTGCTATTATTTTTTTTGATTTGTCATTACTTCATATTTATCCAATTCCTGTTAGGGTACACACCCAATACTAAAAGTATAAACAAATGGATCCTGATGATTATCAATTATGAACACTTAATCAATTCGTACCATTTTGAAAAGATTACAGAAGCGTAGAAAAACAAATCTGAGATTTACATAGGAAGGGCTACAGAATTTTTGTGTATATTTCCCATTTGTTTTCAAAGGTTTAAAGGACAACACAATTGATGCAGAAAATAACTGCTCATTAATGTAAGGAAATACATGATTTACACATTGTGTAGTGCAAGAATGGATCAAAAATTAATGCAGTTTCATTGGCTATATTATTTTTATTTTAATTATCAGGTAATAAATAAAAACCAAAAGCAAAAAAGATAATATACTTGTAAAGCATAACCTCATTTGCCCTATTTTCACACTGCATATTTATCTGAAGAAATGACAGGTTTTCGTGAACACTCAGGACAAATACAGTCCCAGGTGAAAGGCTGGATAGAAATTCTGCCCCATCTTTTGGATTATAGTAAAGATCTTGCCATCAAGGTCTTATGTTGCCTATTCTGCTCATAATGCTTTAGCATCAATACAAGTCCTAGCATGAGAAGATGAGCACGTGGATGTTGAGTTGAGAAAATACAGTTGCAAATGAGAGAAAGATAATACCTTCTTGTTGATGCCATGCTGTTTATAATTGTATATGTCTTTATCAATCAACTTTCCAACATTATGGTGAGTATAACACCTGACTTCATCTCTTTATGAAGTAAGATGAAATATAATTTCACTTATGGATTTGGAACTTAAAGCTCCTATACAAGGGGGAATATTAGTTTGGTTTCTTATGAAGGCTGTGGAAGGAGAATATGTTGAAATAAATTATTATATTTTAACATGGAATATAGGGAAAGGAAATAAACATTGGGTCCTGCAAAACCTCGACTTCTACAAGAATCTACCTTTTATGGTTCAAATTTTGAATTTGTCTTGAGTGTACTGCTTAATTTTGGTTTAGAATACTCACCAAGCATTCTAGCTCACTTATTCTACGTGTTCAAAATGGAGCAAGCTTTGGAGTGCAACTGACATTTGCTCCTGTCTATTTCCTTCACTCCTTCCTTTGTATGATGAAGTGATTAATAACTGTCATTTGCTCGTGTGATCATTTTTTACTATAGCATAGGTCAAGAATTAATAGAGTCAAAGACTGAACCATCTGCATCTATAATCCAAATAATTTCTTCTTTTAAATTATCTCTTGAGTATATATTTGTTCATATTAAAAGGTATAAAAATTTATCAAATATATAAATGTCATACATTTTTTCATAGGGATTAAATTGAAAGTATGCCTACAATTTTATTGCAAAAATTCATCTAGATAATTTCAAGATATTGTGTTTATGCTCCCTGACATATCAGAAGTCACTGGCTAGCACTGTAGGTATATGGACCTTGGACTATCTGAATACTAACTCTGCCATCAGTGATCTAGGTGAAAGTAACAGCATAGGTCTTAAAAGGTGAAGATAGTGTCTCAGAAGCCTTCTCTCCAAACATTCCCAGGAGCTGCCCAGGGTCCAGATTTTCTGCTCATAACCTGGCTGCTTCAAGTACTGATATCTCTACTGATGCTTGACAAAATATTTTCCTTAAGCAGTGTCCTCTTAATATTAAATGCCCTTTCCCCTACTGTCTCCTCTGTCAAGTTTGATCTGTGAAACAGTTATTCTACATTGAAATTTTTCCACCCTAACTTTAATTACTTTTTGTACCATATTCCTGAATTAATTAATATTTTCATTATCTCATAATGCTCAGGGCAAGATTCAATATTGTATGTACAGTCAATGTTTGAAGGATCACTATCATAGAGAATGTGTTTTATTGTACAAGGCAAATTAGTTGCTATGGGTTGTGAACATTTCAAAGGTTAGCAATTTTTTGTAATTTGTATAAATATTTCTATTTTTAATCTCATTTCATTATTAATTTTTGTGAATCACATCCACACTAATCAAGCATTCTATGGTTGAACTATATCCCCCACTAAGGTAGCTGTTAATAATGTTGGATAGGGGTACATAAGACATATAACATATATACATATAAAATAAATGATGAAGCAGTATAACCTGCCCAAAGCATTGTATCCTATCAAAAAATTATATTTACAAAGTAATATAATTATCATATGTTGACAATAAGGAAATAAAGGCTACAAGTTCTGCTTTTGACTTTGTTACCTGATTTCCAAGCACTATAAGTATGTCATTTACACCAGCTAAATTACACAAAGCACATTACTTGTGCTAAAAACTACACTTTTTACAGTTGATTCTCAGTCAAGAATTAATTTTAATACACCATAGCAAAAATAAGGCACCACTAGGGCCATTTACCCTGATGGACTATAGCATGATAAGCATACTTTTTCTATTAAATTAGCATCAAATTCAGAAGTAAGAAACCCAAGATAGGTGTATTTAAAAAATATTATCCTGAGTGAATTAACTCTGTACTCACTGATAAGTGGATATAGGCAAAGAGCTTGGAAAACCCATGATAAAATTCACAAACCACATGAAGCTCAAGAGGAAGAAAGACTAAAGAGCAGATCCTTCCATCCTACTTAGATGGGGAATAATATAATCAAGGGAAGTAGAGGGTGGGAGGGATTGGGAAGAAGAAAGCAGGGGGATGGGAAACAGCTGCAGAATCAGGTATGGGATGAGGAAGAGATGTACAGTTGGTCAGGAAATTGAACAGAGGTGTGTAGCAATGGGGGATGGGGAACTGGGGTTAGCACCCAGAAATTCCCAAATGCCAGGAAAGCAAGAGCCTCTGAGGACCCTACAGATATGGCATTAGCTGAAATAGCCTACAAAGGAGAGGGAGAACCTGTGGGGACCATATCCATAGGTTAGGCATGCCCCACTGGTTGAAAGATGGGGTTACCCACCCATGTCTAAAATTGTAACTCAGAGTTGCTCCTGTCTAAAGGAAATAGAGTGATGAAGAGTGCAACAAAGACTGAAGGAAAGGCCATCCTGAGACTGCCCCACCTAGGGGTCCATCCCACATGCATACATCAAACACAGACACTATTGCTGATGCCAAGAAGTACTTGCTAACAGGAGCCTGATACAGCTGTCTCCTGAGAGGTTCTGCCAGATTCTGACCAATACAGATGCAGAACCTTGCAGCCAACCATCAGACTAAGCACAGGGACCACAATGGAAGAGTAAGGGGGAGGACTGAAGGAGCTGAAGGGGTCTTGTCTGGCATCAATGGGAGTAGGAACACCCTCATAAAAGTAGAGTTAGAGAGGATGGGATAGAGGGCTTGCAGAGGAGAAACCTAGAAAGGGGTTAACATTTGAAATGTAAACAAATAAAATATTCAACTACACACATACACACACACATGCATGCACACACACACACATCTATATATATATGTGTGTGTGCATACATATACATATATATGAGAAAATACTACTTAATTAGAGATAACAGAAATATTTACTAACAACTACTGCATTTGTGCTAACCTTTTGTATACTATAGCATCTGGATATGGATAAAAGTATGATAAATTTAAGTTATTTTTAAAGGGATTTTGATAGCAGATAAAAGCCTAAAGGCAAAATGATTTCAAGGTATGACAAAATGATTTCCAGGATGAAAGTAATTCTACATTCTTGGTTAAATTTTTTTGGACTACTTGCATTTTGTTTGTACACATATTTGTCAATTGTATTGATTGCTAAATATAAAATTGAAACTGAAAGACCTATGAGAAAAAAAAAACTTTAATGAATTACACTCATCACATACTTCTTTTAAAACAAGGTATCAGGCAGGCATTTTTGACCAGGCATGTTTATGGGTAGTTAGTTACAAATGTTCTTTTAGGCAGGGTTTTCAAACTTTAACTATATGGTTACTTTAAATGTACATCTTAGACAGAGTCTATAGAAAGTCTGTGATTTATCATGATACTCTGTAATTCACCAACTCTCTGCGGATGTTGTCAGCCTGATCCTAGATTTGAAGTAAAAAGAGACTTTTTTTTTTTTTTATCTTATATCATTAATTGACTTTTCTGTTTTAAGATCCCCATATTCATAGTGGAGGAAGTAATGAGGAAGCTGAAGTACAATGATTAATATGATCAATAGTATGAGTCTACAGTGTGGAGACAGCTTAAATTGGTGGAAATCATTGCCAGTTATATACCTGAATAGCTTTATTGTCTAGACTTTTAAAGTATTCCAAAATTAAATAGCACACTTGTCATACTACTTAATCAACAATAAGCAAATCTATTTGGCCTTTTGAAGACATACAAATGACCAAAAAATGAAATAAATGTCCAATATCCTTAAGCATTGAAGGATTGCAAATTAAAAGTACACGTGCATTCTATCTCATGCTAGTAACAGAAATAGTAATTAAAGAGACAAATGTCAACAAATGCTGAGAAAGATGTGGAGAAACAAAACATTTTTATAGTTCTGGTATGCTCAAAATAGAAAGAAAAATGGAAGTTTCTAAAAAATAAACCCCTAAAACTGTAACCATAATCAAGCTATATCACTTTTTACTACATACCTAAATGAATCCTAACAGTATAAATTAAGACACTTGAACAACCTTATTTATTGGTGCAAGATTCACAAAAACTAAGGAATACAGCCAGTATAAATGACTATTAAAATGTGGCAGAATTAAAAAAAATGAGTAGAATATTTAAATGTACTTTGTTTACTCTGTAGTTCATCTATATAAACAGGTACCTTTGGTATAATCAGAACTCTACTGCTATCTCCTCAATACTTTCAACAATTCTTATCATTTCTCCCATAAGCTCATCTGTTAGCATTATCCACACATTAAATATGGTATTTATTCAGCATCATCTTATATATGTTTTATCTTATATGTGAAATCTAGACATGACATAAGTACAAATTGAGGATAATTTGGAGGGAAAAGGAGTTATCAAGAGCTGGTGAAAGGGATGCAGAGAGTGAAGGAAATGTATGACTAAGGTACTGTGTTGTTTTTGAAAGTGTCATAATGAAACCTATTATTTTGTATAGTATAGTATGTTTGATTTTTAACTTTCTTGCTTACTTAACTGCAAATTATATTTTTCTAAAGCTTATTGCTTAGTAAAATAGAAAAGTACTTTATTATCTGCTCCTCTCTCATGGGATTGTTGTCTGGTAATATAAATAAATCGCTAAGCTGCTAATTGGCATATAATAACTATCATAAAATGCTAGTAATTATAATTTTATTAAATTTATATTTATTAGATTTTTCAGAAATTATGGAATGTGACAACTCAGTAATCAAAAACATACGTTTTCAAAACTTTGTTTTATTTTGACTTTTGTGTATGTTTTTATGAGTACAGGCTCCTGGAGAGGGCAGAAGAGGGCATCAGAACAGAGGGTTAGGAGTCACTGGTGCTTGGGAACTTATGTAACTGAATGCAACAAGTTGAGCATTAATACATTTCAGCTACTTCTCTAGCCCTTGTGCCTCATCTTCACAGCTGGAAATGCCAATACACCAAACCACAATACAACACAAACTATACTTTATTTATTTGTTTATTTTTAGATCACTAAGATATGCTTATTGAACATGATAGGCCCTATCCAAACAAATACTTGGACAGATCAAAACAAATAAAACAAAGTTCTTGATTTATGTAGATTAAATTATGAAAAAATAAATTAAGCATCTTGAACAGTATTTAAAAGATCTATACAGTTTCACGAATACCACTCTATTTATTTCAAAATCATTATATAATTTTAGAGCCAGTTTCAGTTAAAAATAGATAAAGAACAAAGGGATATTGATGGCATACTTCAGCAAAAGAATAACTGCACTGCAGATGACATCATTTTTTAATGCCTGACACATTTTTTTTGTTGTTGTTGTTGTTCATCTTGGATTGGGTGTCCATCACAATCTGGCACAGATGATTAAGCGACATATACTTTAATTCTGTTTTACTATTTTATTCTCTGAGAATAGGTCAATAATTTAATCCATATCCAGTTGATTTCACCACAATATAGTAACCATTTTATCTACAAGCGTTAAAGATCGTTTTTAGTGTTCAACAAAATTGTTTTATCTTTTTAACATTGTTATTATAATAACTGTACAGAGAAATGGATTAAAGCTATAAATAATTAAAAATTTCTACTGTCAATTTCTTGCAAGTTGAAAAAAAATGAGAATTTCCTATCTCTAAATGCTTAATTGCCAAAAGGCTGTGAAAGTGAGTAGAACTATTGACATTAAGCAAATTAAGGTATTAATATCATGTGTGAAAACATGGTTTTCTTTAAATAATGTAAAACTCACTGTGTCACTGCAAAATATGGTGATATTACATTTTGGTCCAGATAATTTACTTTTAATTTTTGAAAAAGAGATTAAAATCATTATAATGTACATACAAACACTCTGTGAAGCTTTCCAAAGAACTTTCTCATAATCTGAACTGGGATTATGCTGCTCTATGTTTATATTTTTGCTTTTCTTTCATATAAAATGACACTAAAATGTAAATATATGTAGATAAAAAGACCATTTCAATACCTTTGACTTCAACAGTTTATTATAAGTGGGCTACTGCTAACTGACTTAGCTATCTTTAAGGAAATTCTTTTCAAGTTTTATGTTACTCAAAAGATTTCTTAAAACCCTGAGGATTTTCATTTTATTTGGGATCAAAATTTACCTGAAGATAGTTCATCCCATTTTTAGAAAAGAAACACTTTGTCAGTTCAAGCAGAATTATTTAAAATATTTAACTCTAGGAAATAGTTCTGTAAGTTAGTTCTATGGGAATGGATTTGATCAGTTTCTGCCTATAGACTGCACTGTCCTTTAATGATGTTTCCATTTTAGGTTTCCTAAATGTCTGCAGCATTGAGAACCACAGATTCTGTGCCCTCTCAAGCATTTCTTCCTCACTGGGCCCCAGAGGAACATGCAAAGAGCTTATGCTCTCATTTGTAACTTTGTTCTTAGGTCCAGTTCATAAGTGTAAAGGCTTGGTCCCTGGGTAGGTAGCAGACCACCTTACTAAGTCTACTGAGGAGAAAAGACAATTTGAATTTTAAAGCAAAGGACTGACAGGCATTCTTGTATCCAAAATTAAGGTATTTTCTGAACTTAAAAATCTTTGATTTTTAAATATTCACTATGAAATATGTCAAGTAGAAATGCTTATGATTATTAGCATCCTATTAAAGTTTTTCTGGAATAATTTACAGATATTTAGTTTGTTGCAGGAATTTATTTTATCTCATAGTGTGGTTCAGTTGGATCAGTGCACCGTTATTAAAGTATATTTGATCATAACTAAAAACGCACAGTCAATTATTTGATGGGTACATTCTTGCATAAACCATAAACTTTTTGTGTTTCTGAAATCATAGAATTCTTAGAAAGACATTCATCAAACATAAAAGAAAAGTGTAAATGAGGGATATTTAAATATTAATTAAAACAGTATTTGAGAAAAATTTGTAATTACCTATCTTACTTTATATAGATAAATATGTTTTGATCTGAACCACAGGAAAAAATAATCTAAGCTGTTTGAGTGTACATGATGAATGGCCTTCATTCATGCTTGAATTCTAATGAAGAAAGAAAGAAAGGCTCTCTACTGACAAATCACTTTCATTTGACATCTCAGCTCTAAACACTTGAAGTTACCAAGTGAATGTGAAAAAAATATCATTTTGGTGAGTACATAAGAAAACATTGTTTTATGCAACAATAATGGTCTATGATGAAGGTAACAACCCTCTAGAAAAACAATGGCTTTCATATATGTAAACTTGCTGTGGGCTGAGCTTGACAGCTGTTTGATTGAGGGAGGAAAACCCTACCATTAATTGTAAAATTATTCCATACAGTTACAGCAGGATTTTAGAGTCAAGTATGTGCCCGATTTGAGCTACTCCTATTAGTACAAAGCCCCTGCAGCTCTCAATTTGGGCTTCTTTACATACTTCAGGGAGGTAGCTGTATAATTTGATTTTATTTTAGGATCTGGCTTTGATCCTAAGTAATATCTGTGACATGAAAATGATTTCATAAGCTTCCCTTGTTCTATAATTTGTCAGTGGTGATGGCTTGTCCTCTTGGAATAATCATGACTGGGCTGTGGAGACTGGTTCAATTTGAGTTTCTCAATAAGGCATCCAATCCCCCAGAAAAGTAACACTGCATAAAGAAGGTCCTGAGATTAAATATTAAAAATAGTCATAACTTATCATCTCAAGTGCCACTATTAAGATACTACTATGACATTTCCAGGATGTTGTGGTCACAGATGTGGAGGTCTTGTTGCTGTGAAGGGTTCAAAAATCCTTCTGGCAAAGGCATAACTCTGAAGTGACAGATGATGTCACAATGCTACCTTTTCCTGTGAAGACTAAGGGCTCTGTTGACTTTTGTTGCTTTTGCCACATAACTGCTAAAAGCAAGACTGAGATTTTCTTATTATTTTCACAGTCCATCTACAGCTTGAAAATCATAGAGGAAACTGCAGGAGGCAGCCAGTACCAAAACCTGCATTAATCCATCAGTGTCTGCCTGAATCAGATATTGCTTCAATGTCTAAATTTCACTTGTACATACGAAGGAGGGTCTGAAAAGGCTATTGTTCCTAAATGAGTTCATCAAAATTCAAAGGGAATTTTTGCCAAGAAAGATGGTTTGTCATAGAAGGGAAGGAGAGGAATAATCATGTGATTCTATTCTTCCTATAAATGTAAAATATTTGGACCATTCAGTCATAGGGAAAAAAAAGTAAGCCAGGTAGTGGTGGCACACACCTTTAATCTAAGCACTTGGGAGGCAGAGGCAGGCGNATTTCTGAGTTTGAGGCCAGCCTGTTCTACAGAGNAAGTTCCAGGACAGCTAGGATTACACAGAGAACCCCTGTCTTGAAAAACAAACAAACAACAACAACAAAAGTGAGCTATCATTTTAAATTTTTACTTTTATTTTAAAGGCAGAGCCCTGCTCTATAGTTTCACTGCCCTCAGATATGTGATCCCCTGCTATTATGAGCACACTAGTTAGTGCGATTTTTTTTTTAAACTGGCATGTATTTGAAACTAAAGATGAAAGTTAAAGCAATTGTCTAGATATTATAGGCAGGAATATCAGTGTTTCACACCACATATGCACGACTAATGCATCCTATTAGTATACATGTATAAATAATTTAATTTTGACCTTTTCAATAATTAATGAGAAAGCTACTATTTTAACATATTTCTGATTTGGGTTTGCTTTTTTTGCAAATGCTTTACTTGCTCATTCTTTCCTTATATACCAGTCAAGCTCAAAGGAGCTCTTTAGAAAGTGATTGTAACCTCTCCGATTACAGACAAGATAAATTTCTTGCAACAGTTAAGGGAGAACCTGTCCTGAGAACCTGCTTTTCAAAGAATAGACATTAGAGCTGCAATGCCTTATCAATGTACATACACCTCTACAGTTGCAAGTCTCCTTTGCTCCATACTTTGTCATGACAATTTTGTACTTTTGGTTTCTTTAAAAACTACATAAATATGAGAATGTATTTTCAATTTAATCCCAGGTATGGGACAAGAGTCTGCTTCCAATTGTCTAGAACCACTGTCTATGATTTGCCTCATGCTCCAGCGGGGCCATGACTGTGATGGTAGCAGATAATTTATATGATTGTGTGACATTGGGAATTCTGAGAACTTTTCAGTGGTATGTACATCTAGGGCTCCAAGAGGTAGGATGGGTTATAATTGGTTGTTGTTTGGTTGCTGTTGGTTATTGTTGGTCATGGTTTATTAAATAGCCATGCAAAAAGAGACATAATAACAAAAGAAATTAGATATCCTAATGGTGAAGAACAACTTGTGCCAAGGAACTCAATGCCCCTAATCACATTATTATTCTAATAATAACTAAGGACATTGCCCCCTTTCCCCTCTATTCTCTTTTAACCCAGTGTCATCACTTTTTAGATCAATTGCTTTGAATTATACTATTTACTAAATTATTTAGTCAACAATATATATTTTATATGACCCAGCTATACCACTCCTGGGCATACACTTAGTAGATGCTCCAACTTGCTCCACTATGTTTATAGCAGCCATATTTATAATATCCAGAAGCTGGAAACAATCCAGATGTTCATCAACAAAAGAATGGATGCAGAAAATGTGGTACATTTACACAATGGAATAGTACTCAGCTATTAAAAACAATNACTTCATAAAATTCTCAGGCAAATGGATAGAACTTGAAAATATCATCCTGAGTGAGGAAATTCAGTCGCAACAGAATATATATGGCATGCACTCACTGATAAGTAGATATTAGTCATCCCATATACAGTCATTAAAGAGTACGCTATTGTGGATACTGGGAACCTGCTATGGCTCTCTCCTGACAGGCTCTTCCCAGAGCCTGACAAATACAGAGGTAGATGCTTGCAGCCGACCATTGGACTGAGCATAGGGTCCCAGATGGAGGAGTTAGAGAAGGGACAGAAGGAGATGAGGGGGTTTGTAACCCCACTGGGGGAACAACAGTATCTATCAGCCAGACCCCCAGAGATCCTGGGTACTGGACCACCAACCAAAGAGTACACATGGAGGGACCCATGGCTCCAGCCACACCTGTGGCAGAGTATGGGCTTTTGGGAATCAGTGGGAGGAGAGGCCCTTGGGCCTGAGGGTGTTTGATGACCCAGTATAGGGAAATGCCAGGACAGGAAGATGAGAGTAGGTGGGTGGGTGGAGGAGCACCCTCATAGAAGCAGGGGACAGGTGTTACGGGATTAGGGATTTCCTGNAGGGGAAACCTGGAAAGAGGATCACTTTTGAAGTATAAATAAAGAAAATATCCAATTTAAAAAAAAAAAAACCAAACTAACTACAGAAGATTATAGCCCTGTAAGAAACTCACAAGTTACCTTGGATATTAATATTTCCAGGGCAGTAGAGACACTAAAACAAGAGGGAATATAAACAGTATTTCCATCAGCCAACAGAGGTGATGCTGCAAGGGAAATGAGGTGTTGTTGGAATACAGATTGTGCAATGACCCAGGTAGCCTGCAAGAAAAATATTATACACTCCTCATATTTTGTAATTTTCTTTAGGAAAATACAAAGACATAGAAGACAAAGTTGCTTTTAATTGCTGAGTAATTACTCCATTGTGTAAATATTCCACATTTTCTGTATCCATTTCTCTGTTGAGGGACATCTGGGTTCTTTCGAGCTTCTGACTATTATAAATAAGGCTGCTAAACTAACCAGTAACCCCCAGAGCTGTGTCTCTAGTTGCATTTGTAGTTGAGGATGGTCTAGTCAGCCATCAATGGGAGCAGAGGCCCTTGGTATTGCAAAGATCATATGCCCCAGTACAGAGGAATGCCAGGGCCAGGAAGCAGGAGTGAGTAGGTTGGGGAGCAGGACGGGGGGGGGGGCGGTATAGGGGGCTTTGGGGATAGGATTCAAAATGTAAATGAAGAAAATATCTAATAAAAAAATTGAACCGAAGTCAGGGTCCTGTATTCTGGACCCCTGGGACTCCCAGAGACTGAGCCACCGACGAGGCAGCATACCCAGGCTGAGGCCCCTAGCACATATATAGCAGAAGACTGCCTGCTCTAGCTTTAGTGAGAAAAGATGAGTGCAACCCTCAGAGACTTGAGGCTCCAGGGAGTGGGGAAGCCTGGTCAGGTGATGTGGTAGGGATAGCCTCTTGGAGACAGGGAGGAGGAGGAGGAATGGGATGAATAATTGTGGGAGGGGGACCAGAAAGGGGAGCAATGACTGGAATGTGAATAAATAATAAAATTAATTACAAAAAAGTTAAGAAATACCACATTGAAAAAAAGAAGAAAAAGAAGACAAAGTTGCTGAGGTATAAATTAAGTAAAGACAATCTGATTTGATACTATTAAGAATGATGAGTGATGAAGTACCTCAACCTGCAGGACTTCACAAGATTCTCCAGGGAAGGGAACTACAACCATGAATTTGGGGATCAGAAAATACGAAGGAAGTAGGCAAGACAAAAATTCAGTTCAAGCCTCGTTTATTCACGGGAAGTGGGGGAGTTTTTAAAGCTGAAAACTGCAAACAGAGTTTGTTCAGGTACACAGGCCAAAACAGTGGTGTAATTTTTTTTAGGTAATACATTAAGGTCAAAGGGATGTCTCCATTGTAAAAAGGTCTGGAAAGGAGTGTCCTCATTGTAAAAGAAAATGTCCCAGAATCAATTACATACCTAATGGAAGCAACACAGTGGAAGAAGCAAAAGAGTGTTAGATAATGGCCCAGGGACAAGATTCCAGGGGCTTCTGGCCCCAACAATGGAGTGAGAAGTTTCTAGATGTGTCTCAATAGCTCATATAACAGGTATTGACTTCTCTATGGGGTATAGGAAAGAAGTATGTATATGAAAAGAGTGAATCAGATTTCTGAAATCCATGAGACACAGCAATTGTCTGGAGGGCTAGGAAAGAAGAAGAGGTTAAAATTAAAATCATTTTGCAGATGTTAAAAATAATGACAAAGACAAATGTTAGTCTTTATTAGGTTGAGGTATATTCCCTCCAACCCTACTCTCTTCAAGAACTTTACCATGAAGGCATCTTGAATTTTGTCAACAGATTTGTCTGCCTCTATTGAGATAGTCATATGGATTTTTGCTTTTTGTTATAAAACAACACAAATAAATGATTTAATGATAGAACTCAAGAATCTCTAAAAACAAAAACAAACCACACCTAAACCAATTAGAAAGCAAGAGATGATAAAAATCTAAGCAGAAATTAATGCAATAGAAACAAACAACCCCATGAAAAGAATCAATGAATCTATAATATGGGACTCTGAAAAATAACTAGATTGACAGGCCCTTGATGCAACTTACTGAAATAAAGAAAGCTATGGCCAAATTAAACCTAATTAGAAGTGAATACTGGGACATTTCAAAAGGAACCAAAGAAACTGAAGAAAATATTTTTAAAATGTGTACCCATTAAGTTGGAAAATCTAAAAGGATAAGTGTTTTTATTTACTCAAACTACCAAAGTTAAAGCAAAGAGATTTTGACAATGTAAACAGACCCATAATAAATGAGATTAAAACTGTAATAAAAACCTTTCAATTAAAGGCCTAGATGGATTCACAGCAGAATTCTACCAGACTTTCACAAAAATATAAGCAATAGTTCTTAAATTAGTTTTTAAAATAAGCATATGAGTCATTCCTAATATGTTTTATAAAGGCAGTATCACTTTAACATACAAATTATACAAAGATACAGCAAAAAAGTACAGTAGACCATATCCCTGATGAATATAGATGCAAAAATTCTCAGTAAAACACTGAAAAACTGAATATAGTTACTTATCAAGCTGGTTTTCTCTCAAAATGTAGGGTTGGTTCAATACATGTAAACAAATATAATAACTCATTTAAACAAACCAAAAGAAAAAGAATCACTTGATTATCTCAAGAGATGCAGAAAAAGCCTTTGGCAAAATCTAGCATGCTTTCATAATAAAAGTACTAGGCAATGCTGAACGGGGGAGTATACCTCAACACAATAAAACCCACGTATGAAAAACACACAGTCAACATTATCATAAACAGAGAAAAACCCAAAGCCAATTGTACTATGTATATTTTTTATAAATTCTGGCAAGGGTATCCTTCCTGTCTTAGACCATTTATATTGTCAGATGAAAGACGCAATTCAACCTTTATATTTTAATATGCCTTAGCAGCATAGTAGCAGGGCAACTGCCTGCCTTCTCTGTTGTTAGAATCTACCTCCCACTGATAACTCTGAGTTAATCCTGACTAAATTCTAAGTTCAATCTTGGCTGCTTTTAATTCCAATTATTCAGCCCTCTGAGCCATGTTTTCTTGATCCAGATCCTTGCTCTCCTTGCTTCTCTATCCCATGTCAGCTCTCACCTTTATTCTGAATACTCTTCTAAGACATGGTAGCTCTCCTTCCTGCATGCTCTTACCATACTGGCTTCTCTGTTTCTCCTTCCTCTTCCTTGTGGTTCCTAACTAGGGGAAACTGAATTCTGCCTATCTATCTTTTCCCTGCTATTGGCTCTTGGCATCTTTATTTACCAATCAGAATTAACTGGAGGCAGGTTCCCAGAAACTATGTGCAAACTGAAGATCTTGGGGGCCAGCATTTAGCATTACAATAACAGCAAAAGACAAAACCTCAACAGCTAATCCCAGTTAAAATCAGGAATGATACAGGATTATCCTCTAATACCACTTCGTTTTAATAAATTTCTAGAAGCACTAATTGAAACAATATAACCCAAGAAGAGAATTAAAGGTATATAAATAGGAAAGGAAGTAAATACTTTCCTCACTGGCAGATGATATAGTATTGTACATAAGTGATCCTAAAATATTTCATCGGAAAATTTTATAAGCAATAAAACAAATCAGAATGTACAAAAGCAACTCACAAAATTATTCCTTCTCTTTAGAGTATCAACAAACATACTGAGAAAGGGATCATAGACATATTCCATTTTAAAATATAAATATAACTAAATGTCTTTGAACACACTTAAACAAAGAAGTGAAAATATCTACATTAAAGTCTTTGGATCTCTGATTACAGAGATTGAGAAAAAACTTCAGAATGGAAAGACATTTCATATTTATGGATCACTAGAATGAATATTGTGAAAATATCTATCCTACAAACCAGATCTATACATTCAATATAATACCAAGTAAAATGTACACAATATTCTTTACACAAATACATATAGAATCAGAAAAAAATTTAAAATACTCAAACCAATCCTGAACAAAATGAATATTGGAAGAACTACCATTCTAGACTTCAAATTTTTTATAGAATTTCAGTAAAAAAACTGCGTTGTGCTGCCACAAAAACAGACATGGAGTGAAATAGAAGACCTATGCACGAGTACATGTAGTTGCAGGCATCTGATATTTGACAAAATGTATAAATATTCACATGTAGAAGTATAAAATTAGACCTGAATCTGTCACACTGCATGAAAATAGCACCAAGTAGCTTAATGATTTTAATTTATAACATGAAAAACTAAAACTTCATGAAGGGAACACAAGAGATACCATAAAGGATTTAAGGGTAGAAAAGGACATTGTACTTGGTATCTATTTGGACAGGAATTAAGACTAACAAATGAGAAGTAGGAGCACATAAGACTAGAAAGTGTCTGCATAGGAAAAGAAATAATCAATGAAGTGAACAAAAAAAAAAAAAAGAAAGAAAGAAAGAAAAGAAAAAAGAAAAAAAAAAACACTGAATGGGAGTGAATCTTTGCCAGCTATAAATCTGATAGAAATTAATATTGAATATACAAAGTATTCAAAACCACAAAATGTCAAGAAATCTCAGGTGATCTCATGTGAACCTTCTCCTCATTTTAACTGGTGAATAAAGGCTAGAGCCTATGGTTGGACAGTAGAGGGAGAAAAATAGATTTGAATGGAGGTTTGAATGGGGGCAGGTGGAGAGAGAAAAGAAGAAGAGAGGTGAAGGAGAGAAGACAGAAGATGAGCAAGAAGTCACAATGAACCTGAAACTTGCACATGGCAAGGAGAAACTACAACTAACAGGGGTCTTGTATCTGGGGGAATATTTTAGCCAATTTAAACATATCACTCACAATTACAATAATTTAATTATCTGTTTTTATATGGGGTGTTTGTGATTGGAAATTGCAGCAACAATTTGGCACCCAGCTGGGGCTTTGATGTAGTCCTTCTAATATTTGCTATTACAAACTATTTAAGATGAGTAAGTAGTGCAAGTAAATAGTCAGAAAGTGAAACTCATGGTCATATTTAGATTCTAAATTAGTTAATTGCAACAAAGTGTTTTCATGATTATTCAAATAGTGAGGAGCTAAGAATAATCAATATTTGACAATTCAGTTATGCTATATATAAATAGATGGTCCTCAAAATGTCAGAGATACACGGAATATGACGTTTAATGTTATTTCATTATTTATAAAAACTTATGTGACATGTCTGCAACTGACAGCATCTCCATTCCACTTCAAGGAAGATATTGAGCATCATTACCTGCAGGTGGAGTTGCTTCAATTGTGGCAAGCCAGCCATTAGGTTAAAAATGCCCAAATTTCATCTACAGACAAAATACTGCTCAGAAAAACACAAAGAGATGCAGGATATTCACCAGCTAAGCACTGCCAATACAGAGTAATCTATTCTTTCATAATTCCTACATCACTTAAGGTCTGTGAGATGGCTCTGGGGCAGAAGGCTAAAGACAGATCCTCCAATGTTGTAAGGAATATAGGTGATTGTCCAGGCAGTAAGCTGTTTCTGCTAATTATACAAGTTGAGGAAGCTATGCCTTTGTGTTTCCTCTGTATTCAGGTAATATTTAATTTCTTCTCATATCTCTGATAGTGTTGAAGACTAGTTATAATTGTAACTAATTTAATATTAAAAAATATGTTCTAGATTTGAAAAGCTACCACTCTGGAAATCAGAATGGCAGTTCCTCAGAAAATCGGACATAGTGCTACCAGAAAATCCAGCAATACCTCTTCTGGGCATATACCCAGAAGATGTTCCAACTGGTAATAAGGACACATGCTTCACTATGTTCATATCAGCCTTATTTATAGTAGCCAGAAGCTGGAAAGGACCCAGATGTCCCTCAATAGAGGAATGGATACAGAAAGTGTGGTACATTTACACAATGGAGTACTTCTCAGCTATTAAAAACAATGAATTTATGAAATTCTTGTGCAAATGGATATATCTGGAGGATATCATGCTTAGTGAGGCTACCCATTCACAAAAGAAGTTACTAGATATGCACTCACTGATAAGTGGATATTAGCCCAGAAACTTAGAATACCCAAGATATAATTTGCAAAACACAAGAAAACCAAAAAGAAGACCAACGTGTGGATACTTCATTCCTCATTAAAATAGGGAACAAAATACCATAAAAGGAGTAGCAGAGACAAAGTTTGGAGCTAAGGTGAAAGGATGGACTATCCAGAGACTACCCCACCCGGGGATCCATCCCATCATCAGCCACCAAACCCACACACTATTTCACATGCCAAAAAGATTCTGTTGAAGGGACCCTGATATAGTGGCCTCTAGTGAGGCTATGCCAGTACCTGACAAACACAGAAGTGGATGCTCACAGTCAGTTATTAGATGGAACACAGGGCCCCCAATGGAGGAGCTAGAGAAAGTACCCAAGGAGCTGAAGGGGTCTGCAACCCTATAGGTGGAACAACAATATGAACTAACCAGCACCCCAGAGCTCTTGTCTCTAGCTGCATATGTAGCAGAAGATGGCATACTCAGCCATCATTGGGAAGAGAGGCCCCTTGGTCTTGCAAACTTTATATGACCCAGCACAGGGGAAGGCCTGGGCCAAGTAGTGGGTGTGGGTGGGTAGGGGAGCAGGGGCGGGGGGAGGGTATAGGGGACATTCAGGATAGCATTTGAAATGTAAATGAAGAAAATATCTAATAAAATAATTAAAAGAAAGAAAGAAAGAAAGAAAGAAAGAAAGAAAGAAAGAAAGAAAGAAAGAAAGGAAGGAAGGAAGGAAGGAAGGAAGAAAGAAAGAAAGAAAGAAAGGAAGGAAGAAACAAAGAAACAAAGAAACAAAGAAACAAAGAAACAAAGAAACAAAGAAACAAAGAAAGGCGAGTTTCCAAATGGTAGTATGAGTTAAAGTCAAACATGATTGAGGTACTGAATTGTAAACTCTTTTAATTAGGATAGATGATAAATGACTTTATCTTGATTCCCAAATATTTGATGTCCAGGGACTAGATGTTATAAGTGTATATTATACCTTACAATTTAAAAAATACTATAATTATGTTCAATGTATAACCGAGAAAAAAAAAAGAGCCTTTTTAATTGGACAAAAAGGGGGAAATGTAGCTGCTTGTATTATGAATGCTAATTATATTCCTTAAAAATCTGTTTGAATGAGAGGGACTATACATAGGCCCGAGTTGGTTCTGATTTGTACATAAAGTTTCTTCCAACCAATAGGTGGCGAGAATAGATGGAGGTGGTATTTTAGGATTCCCAAACTTGGGACCAGGAGGAGAGGAAGGAGATTGACCATGCTTTATGACAGAATGGAGAGAGAAGAAAAGGAGGCTAGAAACAGGTAGAGAAGAAAGGAGAGCACCCTGGGCACTAGGCCAAGAAAGCACAGCCCAGACGGCACCACAAATGGGTCTGAAGCAACCAAGATGGAACATAGAAGTTATTAAGTAGTAACTCAGGATTATTTGTGGAAGATAGATTCTAGCAGCATGGAGGTTAAGAAATCACTCAGCTATTGTGCTGCTTAAGGCATATTAAAATATAAAGGTGTGTGTATGTGAGTGTGTGTGTGTGTGTGTGTGTGTGTTTGATTCAGAAACATAAACTATTGAATCAGATAGCAACCCTGCAACTGGTTTTATTAATTAAATATGTATGTTACAGCTACCCTATTCATAATAACTGTCCTGTCTTTCAACACAGAAATGGATAATAAAAATGTAGTTCAAACATACTACTGGATACTTTTCAGCTGTAAAGAAAAAATGAAATTATGAAATTTTCATGTAAATGGGTGCATTTAGAAAATATATTGAAGAGGCAAGCAGACCCAGAAAGACAAATGCTGCATATTCTCTCTGTTATCTACAATTACTAATTCCAGAATGTCATGTAAACATTTAGTAATCACAAAAATCAAGGAAGTATAAAGGGATCATGGGGGTGTGTCTTGAGAGATAAATAACAGGATGCAGGTTATATAAAGCATGAAATACAGAAATGAAAAGATCCTGAAACTTGGGAAGATCAATTGGAAAGAGAAAAAATGAAAAATAACAGCAATATTTTTGACAATCTTTTTATTATATTAACCTAAAATGAAACATCATATATATAATGTGTATGTATATATCTCTATCTCTATGTCTCTATCTATATATATGTATATATATGAATGTGAACACACACATAAAAGATACACACACATAGGAAGTTAGGCCACCAGACCTGGCAAAGTTCCCCATAAGAACTGAAAACTAAACAAAAACCCAGTACCAAACACTAAAAATTGAAAATGCTTGGTCATTGCAGTTTAAGTGACTCCTAAAACAATATAGAATATGGCTGTTAACTTTTGATTGCTTCTCAGAAAATGAAGGTAATACATTATTGCTGAAAGCACAACACACTTAGGACAAGGGACTCAATTTGAGCTGGATGTAAACTAAAAGCCTCCCTTCTGCAGTCTAGTTATGATATCATCAGAAAATACTATGAAATCTGCCAAAGGAGAAGAGCAATATAATTCCACATAAATGTGACACCTATAAACAACAGCAAGCCTGGCAAGATATCCATAGAAGTGTCATAAATGGCATGCAGATATTCTTGGTAACAGTAACTGTCTAGTTGAACTTACATTCATTCAACAGGAAGAGAAGCATGCTTGGCATCAGGAAACTAGACAACATCCCAGAATCATGGAGGTTATATGTCTTAGATGATAACTTATGAATACCATTTGGCTAGACTAGTAATTTCTAACATTCTGAATCTGTCTTTATAATCATAGACATGTGGATGTCAGCCTTCAAAAAAGTTTAATTTTAATGGAGACTATCATAAAACAAAAACAAAACAAAAACAAATCAACAACCACCACCACCACCACCACCACAACAACAAATAACCCACAATGCAGAGATCAAGATATTGTGGGGCAACCCAGACTTAATTGTTACATTTAAAGCATAGCACCTACACATATGGCTTGGGAAACATCATAGAAGAAAGTGTGGGAAGACTATAACAGCAAGAAAGCCCGAACACCAGGAAATATGTTGTGAAACAGACTCTTATAGGAAAAACTCCATAATCAAGACATGAACAATGGTAACATCAATAGACATGCTAACTCAGAAGGGGGTAATCTCATGAGATCATAGCCCTGGACAACGAACTGTAAGTAACTAATGATTGCTGAGCAAGGATTTCAGACTCTTCCAGGTAGGAATCCCCTGTTTTGTTATATAATGAAGATTAGTAAGACCTGAAATTGAGGGGACTGGATAGAGGAAAGGAAAGAAGGAAAGTGAACTTATAATATTTTAATTTAAAATGTATAACAATAAAGTACTCATTATGAGGTATTTTACTATAGAATCTAGACTAGTATATAAAGCAGAAACAGAGCAGAAATCAAATATGAACTAGTTAATGCTAAAAACAATGAATCAGATGTTCCATGAAAAGACTATGGGATTTTAGAACAAAATTCTGATGATGTACTATGCAGTGTATATTATGTAGAAAAATCATAATCATGAAAATAACTGGAAAACATTGAGCAAAAAATAATGGAATCAGAACGTTGTAAGATTTTTTTCCATTCTTGATGTTATTCAATGTTACTTAAAGTTTTGGTTTCATACTTATGGGTTTATAAGCAACCATTAAAAAGATAGTTTCCCAACAAAAATGCCAAACCAGCTCATTCAGTCAACATAGTCTCTAGGGAGGGAGTGAGGATTGAAAAGAAAAGACAAAGTAATGTGACTTCAGCCAATATAGAGATTGACCTACTTTCCTATCCTAGCCCACTGTTAAATTCTTGCCAAATTCCTAGAAGTGAGCCCCAAAAGCTCTCCACAAAAAGAGATATGCCATAGATGTGTAGTTACCTAGAAAGTTAAAAGAACTAACAGCTTTTTCAGTGGACCCAGGTTCAATTCCTAACACACACACGATGGCACACAGCTCTCTGTAATACAGTTCCTGGGGCTTTGCTTTTTTTCTGGATTATTTGAACATTGCATGAACATGGTATACATGCATACATCAAGTTAAACAACCACACTCAAAAAATAAAATTAGATTGCAATGAATGATACACTGGAATCAAACATAACAAATAATTTATTAAGATAAAAGGAGAAAGGATGCAAAGACCAGAAGTGCAAACAAAAATACTGTACTGGATAGCTTTGTGTCAAATTGAACCAGCTGGAGTTAATACAGAGAAAGGAGCATCAATTGGGGAAGTGCCTCCATGAGATCCAGCTGTAAGGCATTTTCTCAATTAGTGATCAAGGGGGGAGGGTCCCTTGTGGGTGGTGCTTTCTCTGGGCTGGTAGTCTTGGGTTCTATAAGAGAGTGAACTGAGCAAGCCAGGGGAAGCAAGCCAGTAAAGAACATCCCTCCATGGCTTCTGCATCAGCTCCTGCTTTCTGACCTGCTTGAGTTCCAGTCCTGTATCCTTTGGTGATCAACAGCAGTATGGAAATGTAAGCCGAATAAACCCTTTCCTCCCCAACTTGCTTCTTGGTCATGATGTTTGTGCAGGAATAGAAACCCTGACTAAGACAAATACTAAAGGAAATCAACACATGTCAAATTCAACATAATTGTTTTATCAAGAAAGAACATATTATTTTCATGAAAAAATGTCACAGTATATTTAATATTGGGTTTTGAATGTTTGGGAACCAGAAAAGAAATTCAGAGGGCTCTGCCAATCTAATAATGCCTAAATAAAGTCATATGGAAACTACTATTAGTTAACTGAATTCTAAGACTAAAAACTTAAAAAATAAAATGAAAAAAAAAAGGCTTAAATAAAAGTGTCTAGCATGGATGAATAATACTGTTCTCCTAATCAATAAACTATTAAATCAAAAATGTAATGTCAGATATGGATACCTCCCAGTGTTTAGAAAGAAGCCAGCAGCTCCATTTTAATAAAAAATGTAGCTATTGCTCGTTGTTGCACATCAGAACAGGATGGTATGACTCCTGCTGGTAAATACACTGTTCACTTTATCTTTTTTTATAGGACATAAAGATATGCAGATAGAACTGAGATGGAAGTCTCCTCCTTAATAGTTATGTTTCACAGTGCCAGAAGAAGCTAAGAAAGTCAATATGGGAGAAAAATAAGCAGCCGTGGATCCTGTATGTTATGATATTAACTTGGCTTATAAGAAGTCCCTACTGTTACAATGGTGACACATCATTATGAGGGTGACCAACTATGGTCCAGTTAGATTGATGGCTCGTCCATTATAGAAATTTATGAATGGAATTGTAAACCTGGTCAAAACTCCTTGAGTAGGGGTTTTGGTCAAATAACATGTTATGAAACTGCCTTCCAATTATCTAAATGTAATGTACCCATTGATTAGTGATATTCTTAGCCATTGGCAAACCATTGTCATTTGCAATGTGCAGTAACATAGGCAATGACTATGTTGGTCAAATGATTAAAAGAAAAAAAAAAAAAAAGGAAAGTGATTGTTGGGGACTTGCTTCCTTATGGAACATCTATATCATGCCTGTATGTCTGAAGAACATCTCAAAAGAGCTGGGAGAACAAAACAAAACAAAACAAAACACAAAGATCCAGATAATACAACAGTTGTCTAAATATGGTGTGGCTGTTCAACTGAGGATCTCAGGGAAGCTTTGATTAACTGCATAGGACATGCAAAAGATTGGACCTATCAACATTTCATCTTGAGGCTCTGCCCTGTTGAGATAAACACAGCTAATGGTTACACAGAGAGAGGGAAAATCCTTAGTGGCATAAGCACTGTTACAGTGTTCTTCCTCAAGTAAATAACACCACACCAAGCTCACATGGTGGGTCCTCATTAAATAAATTAAAGTTAAATAAACAAATATGAAAAAAGGAGGGAGATGTTAGAAAGAAGACATTCAGCAAGAATGGAATGGGAAATAGGAGAGGTTGTTAAGCTGCTAATGGGATAAAATTTATGTATAAGTATGAAATTATAAAATAATAAATTGAAAAGGAACATGTTTAAATCATTCATATTAACACAAATGTACAGTAAAAATATAAAGTTACAAAACATACCTGGAAAATCTCTAAGAAATGCACATATAAACATACAAGTGTCAAATATCAAATGAGAAGGAAAATATTTGTGAATGAATAAAATTTAAAACAAAACATCAGAATTCTTGGGAGACAAATGACATCAGACACAAAAGTAGAGAAGCTAACCCTCACTACATGCTCCCAAAGCTCATTCTCATTGTATAAGGACAGAATACCAAACAGATCAAAATAAGTTGGAGAAGAGGAACAGCTGGGATGTCAGTGATAAAAGCAGAAATAGACTATACACCTACAAATAAAGAAAATAAATCAATGGATCAGAAAACTGAACATGCTATCAGACACTAGCTAGATTAATGAAGAACAAGGAGGAAAGATGTTCCAAGAAACAACCTGACAGAGCCACAGAATCTAAAAATGTTTAAAATAGTAAAATAGAAATAATATTTAAAAACAAGAGCTACAAAAGTCTCACTTCAAGAGCAGATGACTTAAACAGTCCTATAAATATAAATATAAGAGAATTTAAATTTAAGTCTAAAACATTCCCAAATGAAAATTTTCTACTCAGTTTTCACAGATGAAATCTAGCTGTTCCTGAATATTTATAGCAGGGCATTTTCACCTTTTACTTTGTAGACAGGATTATCCTGAAAACAGGATCAAAGGCTTTACATAAAATCGAAGACATACCAACATCCTTTAGAATTAAGGGCCCAAAATGTCCACAGTTGGACTGAAGTCTTATAGTGTTCCAAATGTCAATTCTATTTAATCAAATCAAATTTAACAATAAATATAAAATATACATCTTAACTCAGGTTGATAACACAAACTCTTTGGAATGCAAAATGTCAGCAATATAAACTGCCACGCTGAATCAAGAAGTAAGAACTCATTACAGTCATATGGATTAATAACTGATTCAATATTCAACACTCGTAATGATAAAAAAAATACTATCTACGAAATGGCAATAAAAGTTCCCTCAGGTTTATAAGGGTAAGACAAAAATGTCTAAAGCAAACATTTAGTTTTAAACAGTGTGTTCTTTTTCAGTTAGAGTGGGAGTTGAAGATTCTGTGTCTACCAAGTTTTTATTCAATATTGTATTAACAGTTTGCCAAGTGATGAAAAGCAAGTAAAAAATATAAATTGAAAGAAGAGATTACTTTGTTTTTATTTGCATATGGCATGATTATCCATATAGGAAATCTGTACATATCTACACAAAAAGATAGGAAAATTAAATGAGTTTCACAAGGTTGCAGAATTTGAGATATATGCAGGAATTAATACAATTTGTTTAAATTGTGTGTTATATAGTGCCTAAGCTGGCAGAAATGGGAATTTGAAGATAAGTTTAGACTAAATAGCTTAAAATATGAAATATCCAGGAATAAATTACATTAAAAATCTGAATATTCAAAAACATAATGTATATTAAGATAATTAAAGAGATAAGTGACTTGGAGAAGATCTGAGTCCTCAGGACTAAGTCATCACACTGGTAGAAATCACATCTGCCCATTTCTTGGCAACTTCAGTGCAATCCAAACACCTTTGGAGGCTTTGGAAGGATGATTTCTGGGGTTTATACTATGTACTAAATGGCTTATAAAATTTATATAGAAACAGAAATGGAATAGAATAGGGAAAATGTTTTAAAAAGAACAAAAACTTATACAACTTATTCTAATTTTAAAGTGTTTATAGAAGAGGCACGGTAAGGAGATTATGATTTAGCCATAAAGACAGACACTAAAGATACGCTTTAAAATTGCTTGGACAGTGTTAGGCAGTCTCCATCTACCTAGTGAGCTAGAAACATCCAGGCTCACTGAACAAGGAGCAAACAGATTAGATCCATTCTCCCCAGTTTCTCTGCTATCACCCGAGTCGCCCTTAGTTGCCCTGTGTTAGCTGAATGCTTTCTCTGAAGCTCCACTCTCTGGCCTCCAACAGGCCTACCACCCGAAGAATATCCAGGCCTGATACAATAAGAACATCCAATTTATGTCTGTCCACTGGAGTTCTGCTGCATGGAGAACATCTGTATTAGGCATGTCTTCCCAGTATGTGCTACATCAGGAACATCCAGGGACAATTAAATGTCTATAGACCTGTGTATAAATACAATCAACAAGAGAAAGGGTGACATGGCCCCTTTAGAGCAAGACTATTCCACTACAGAAAGCTCTGGATATCCTAACAGAACAGAAGCATGAGAAAATAGTCTTAAATCCAACCTTACAAAGACAATGAACACCTATAAAGAGAAAATGAATAAATTCCACGAAGAAATATAGAAAAATACAATCACACAGGTGAAGGGAAAAAAAGAAAAAAAGAAAAACAAAAACCAAAAAAGTTATTCAATACCTGAAAGTGGAAATAAGAGTATTAAAAAAAAAAATACAATCTGAGGCATGGTGATAATTTGTTAATCTGCTATAAACTTCACAGTGAGTGCACATGTGCTTCTCACTGTTGCCCCAATGTTCTGGAGTCCTGAAAGATAGACAGGCAGACATATACAACCTTATATTTTAAATACCTTAAACAGCTCAATGGCTGGGTCACATAGCTAACTCACACTCCCCTCCAATATTCCTGAGTTAATACTTAATAAATTTATATTTTATCTTCGCTGCCCTGGACCCTCTTGGGCAGACTTCTTGGTGCCACCCCCCTTCCCGCCCAGATGTTTGCTATCTCACCTTCCTGCACCTTTCTGGAGTGTTCTGTCTCCTACACCATGATCATGGCAAAATCCCTTCTTCCTCCTTCCTCTTTCCTGTCCTGGGAGTCCTAAAAGTACGACCTCTGTCTTCCTGCTCAGTTATTGGCTATTAGTAAATTTATTGACCAATCAAAAACCAACTGGGGAAACAATTCCTATAGTACTAGTACAGGACACTCCAAACAGGTTTTTGGTTAACAAAACTAGCATGAGAACACATGCCACTATATTTACCCCCTTTTTGTCCACTAAAAGGCCTTTTCTTTTAGATATACACTGAACATAATCATAACAGTTATGTAAACTATAAGGTATGATATAAACTAATAGCATCCAATTCATCAACTTTGTCAATTTAGATATATTATTTTATCATCTGTCATAACTTAAAGGGTCTATGTTTTGATTCTAACTTGTATTACCATCTGAAAACCATCCTTTCAAATCTAGATCTTCCTTAATGTAAAACAACTTAAGTTTCATTATGAAATAGAAAGTAGTCTTCAATCCTGTTGGATATCTGAAAATGAATTTCTACCTGATTTGTAAGAAGCACGAGGAAGTAGCTTCCAAAATTAAACAATTTGGAGAGACAGCTGGCGGCCTGGACAGTCTCTTAATTTCTTATAATGTTGGAATATCTGTCTTCAGCCCAGAACAATCTGGAAGACCTGCCATGAAGCAGAAAATATGACAGACTTTCTTACACTGTCTTGGCAGAGCTAAGCTGTTGGCTACCCTTTTCTTGAAAGTATCTTTGTTTGCAGATGAATTAGGACAATTCTTGTGAGTGACAAGATTGCCACAATAAGCAACTCTGCTTAATGAGTAATGATGCTCAATATCTTTTTTGAACTGTGAAAGGTGTACTGTCAATGGGCAGACTTGTCTCATAGTTATAAAGATCAAATGATCTTAAATAATGAAATAACATTAAATGTTACATTCTGTGGATTTCTTATAGTTTTGAGGACTATCTATCTATATAAAGTATATCTTGGAAAATTCAGGAATTCAATGCCCATACCTAAACATAGTAAAAGCAATATACTGCAAACCAGTAGTCAACATCAAACTAAATGGAGAGGAACTTGAAGCAATCCCACTAAAATCAGGGACTAGTCAAGGCTGTCAACTCTCTTGCTACCTGTTCAGTAAAGTACTGGAAGTCCTAGCCAGAGCAATTAGACAGCAAAAGGAGGTAAAAGGGATACAAATTAGAAGGGAAGATGTCAAATATCACTATTTACAGATCGTATGATATCGTATATAAGTGACCACCAAAATTCCACTGGAGAATTCCTACACCTGATAAACAACTTCAGCAAGTGGGTAAATATAAAATTAACTTAAACAAATCAGTAGCCTTCCTATACTCAAAGGTTAAATGGGGTGACAAAGAAATTAGGGAAAAGATACCCTTCACAATAGTCACAAACAATATAAAATACCTTGGTGTGATTCTAACCAAACAAGTGAAAGATCTGTATGTCCAGAACGTCAAGTCTCTGAAGAAAGAAATTGAAGAAGACGTCCAAAGATGAAAAGATCCCCCATGCTTATGGATCAGCAGTGTTAATATAGCCAAAATGGCCATCTTCCCAAAAGCCATCTACAGATTCAATGAAATCCCCATCAAAATTTCAAATCAATTCTTTAGAGTTAGAAAGAGCAATTTGCATTTTCATTTGGAATAACAAAAACCTAGGATAGGGAAAACTATTCTCAACAGTAAAAGACCATCCAGTGGAATCACCTCAAGCTATATTACAGAGCAATTTTAATAAAAGCTGCATGGTACTGATACAGTGACAGACAGGTAGATCAATGGAATAGAATTGAAGACCCAGAAATGAACCAACCAAACTTATAACCACATGTATTTTGATAATTAAAACAATTCAAAGCAGTTAAAGCAATTTAAACAAATATTATTATCTGTTGAGACAGTGTTTCTAAACTATGCTTAACTGTTATTTACTACCCTGCCTTGTACTTACACAAGATTAAGGCCTATGTTTCTATCTGTCTGAGATAAGGTTATTCTCCCTATCTCTTACTCTTGCTCTTGATCTACAATTTAAAATCAAAGCCTCAATTTATTTATCCGTACATGCATATGTATGTTCTACCTTTTACGAAGATTAGAATCCCAGCGGAGAGAATATATATATATATATATATATATATATATATATATATTTTATATTGCAATAAAATAAATTTGAAAACATCTATGCCAGGGCAGGAACACACACACACACACACACACACACACATATATATATATATATATATATATATATATATATATATATATATATATATATATATATATATCTTTATAACTTGAATTAATATCTATTCCTATGTATTTATCTTCAATTATGTTTCCTTGTGTTTACTATATATTTATAAGAATATTTATAAGCAGGCTTTAAATTTCTATACCAGGCTAATTAATCCCAGAATCTTTGTGTAGACCATGTTCAAAGAAGCTGAGTGAGTTTTGTCCTCGCAAAGATGTTTTCAGAATTCTTTTATTGCATTTTTCTCATTCATTCTCTTTCCATGTCTTTGTTTCTTATATTTGAGATAAAAGGCCTGGACTTCTATATTCTATCTATACTTAAAAATACTTAAATTATTACAATTATACGTCTTTCTATCATTAAAAAGGAATCAAATTTCATTCATCTCTATCCTTTGATTATCCGCTTGTTGGAAGTGAGCAGCCTATACTGTCTGCCACTGTCTTCTTTTGGAGGCAGCCTGTTTCCGGTGTAGGGGTTCCCAATGCCTCCAAGTTCAAACTCTCGGGGGCAGCCAGAGGCCTTTGATAATTGCCTGAGGTAAATCTCACCTTTCCTGCATCTGTGCATCTTTGTTCTAGTGAACCTGCATGGCTTTGTGAGCAACCACATGAAATAACTCAGCTCTGCTGAAAAACCAACTTGCCCTACCTCCTAATGTCAAGTAACAGCATGTGTTTTCCCTTCAGGATCTCCAATTAACTTTTAAAAGTGAGTACAGGTCTAGCACACTGAGTGCCACCTAAGCAGTAATTTGGTAATCCACTTTAAAATTTCTGTGGATGTGCATGCATGCTTCTCACTATTGCCCCAACATTCTGGAGTTCTGAAAGAAATACACAGCCTTATATTTTAAATACCTTAAGTAGCTCAATGCCTGGGCTATTACCTAACTCTACATGGCTAGCATACACTCCCCTCAAATATTCCTCAGTTAGTACTAAATTTTATCTTTGTTGCCCTGGACGCTGCTGAGCAGATCTCCTGAGGCTGCTGTTCACCTGCACCTATATGTCAGCTTTCTCATTCTTCTTGAACTTTCTGCTGTTGTTGTTCCTTATACCTTCATAATGACTGAATCCCTTCCTCCTCCTTCCTTGGTCACTTCCCCGGAATCCTTGAAGTCCAAACTCTGCCTTCCTGCTCAGCCATTGGCTGCTAGTAAATTTATTGTCCAGTCAAAAAACAACTGAGGACAGGCTTCCTTTAGTCCTATGTGCTGGACACTGCACACAGGTTTTTTGGGTAACATAATTGGCATGAAAACACAAGTCACTACACTGAGGTAATCCTGGAGATGGAAAACCTAGGAAAATAAACAGGAACTACATGAGACAGATGCAAGCATCACCAACAGAATGCAAGAGATGAAAAAAAGAATCTAAGAAGTATAAGATATGAGAGAAGAATTTGATATATGAGTAAAAGAAAATGTTAAATCTAAAAAATTCCTGACACAAATATTCAGGAAATTTCAGATACTATGAAAAGACCTAATCTAAGAATAATAGTAATAGAAGAAAAATGGACAAGTTGATCAATTAAACAGAATCAATGTCCCAGAAATAAATCTACACACCAATAGACATTTGATATTTGCCAAAAAAACAAAACAAACAAACACACACACACACACACACACACACACACACACACACACACACAAACCTACAATCATTCAATGGAAAAATGAAAACATCTTCCACAAATGGTGTTGGTCTGACTGGATGTTTGCATGTAGAAGAATGCAAATAGAGGCCTGAGCTGGTAAGGGAACCACCTTTCCTCCTGGTCGCCCAGGCTCCAGTTGGTGCCTGTGAGAGGGCAGACTGCAGAAGCAACACAGCTTCAGGGAAAGACCCAGTTTCTGGCTCCAGACATCCAGACACCTTCCTGCCAAAGGAGAGGTGTCCACCTGGGAAGGCTCTCACTGCCTGAGCTGGTAAGGGAGCCATCTTTGCTCCAGGTCGCCCAGGCTCCAGTCGGCACCTGTGAGAGGGCAGACTGCAGAAGCAACACAGCTTCTGGGACAAACATCATTTCTGGCTCCAGACATCTGGGCATCTTCCCTGCCAGAGGAGAGGTGTCCACCAGGGAGGACTCTCATTACCTGAGCTGGTAAGGGAGCCATCTTTACTCCAGGTTGCCCAGGCTCCAGTCTGCAGTGGAGAGAGTGTGGAGTGCAGAAGTTACACAGCCTCTAGGACAGATAGAAGCAACACAGCTTCTGGGAAAGACCCTCTTTTGGGCTCTAGACATCTGGGCACCTTCCATGCCAGAGGAAAGGTGGCCACCCAAGAAGGCTCTGTCCACCAGAGCAGGTGAGAGAGCCATATTGTGTCCAGGATCCCTCAGAGACTAGTCTATGCAGGTGAGTGTAAAAACTGCAGAGGGGACACATATTCTAGGACAGTCCCCATTTTGGGCCTACACCTTCATCCAGGAAGCAGGTCTAAACACCAGACCTCTGTGCACCTTTCCTGCAAGAAGAGAGTTTGCCTGCAGAGAGTACTCTGACCACTGAGACTCAGAAGAGAGCTGGACACCCAGGACTGCTGACAGAGGCTAACAGAATCACAGGAGGAACAAGCTCCAACCAGAGACAACTATAATAACTAACTCCAGAGATTACCAGATGGCAAAAGGCAATGGTAGGAATATTACTAACAGAAACCAAGACCACTCACAATCATCAGAACCCAGCACTCCCACCTCAGCCAGTCCTGGATACCCCAACACACCCAAAAAGCAAGACTTGGATTTAAAATAGTAGCTCATGATGCTGGTAGAGGACATTAAGAAGGGCATTAGTAACCCACTTAAAGAAATACAGGAGAACGCATCTAAAGAGGTATAAGTCCTTAAAGAAATACAGGAGAACACTGCTAAACAGGTAGATGTCCTTAAAGAGGAAACACAAAAATCCTTTAAAGAATTACAGGAAAACACAACCAAACAGGGGATAGAATTGAACAAAACCATCCAAGACCTAAAAGGGGGGGGGGGAGTAGAAGCAATAAAGAAAACCCTAAGTGAGACAACTCTGGAGGTAGAAACCCTAGGAAAGAAATCAGGAACCATCAGCAATAGAATTCAAGAGATGGAAGAGAGAATCTCAGGTGCAGAAGATTCCATAGAGAACATGGGCACAACAACAAAGAAAATGCAAAATGCAAAAAGATCCTAACTCAAAACATCCAGGAAATCCAGGACACAATGAGAAGACCAAACCTACAGATAATAGGAGTAGATGAGAAAGAAGGTTTTTCAACTTAAAAGGATAGCAAATATCTTCAACAAAATTATAGAAGAAAACTTCCTGAACCTAAAGAAAGAGATGCCCATGAACATACAAGAAGACCACAGAATTCCAAATAGACTGGACCAGAAAAGCAAATTCCTCCCGACACATAATAATCAGAATTTATGATGATGTGCATGTGAATTTCACTGGGGAAGAGTAGAATTTGCTGATCCTTCCCAGAACAATCTCTACAAAGATTGATGCTGGAGTCCTACTGGAACCTCACTTCTATAGGCTGCAATTGGAAAGATCATCGTATTGAAGAACAATGTTAAAGTTCTAGAAAACATGAAAGGCATGTAAGAAGTCATAGTGCAGAGAAACCCTATTAATGTAATAAATGTGGTGAAGCCTTTATAAGACCCAGTCAACTCCAAAGACATAAAAGAACATTTGCCTTTGCATAGCACTACAGTTTCCAAAGACATAAGAGAACATAAACTGAACAGAAATCTTGTGAATGTACTCAAATTGGAAAATACTTAACATGCCACAGTAGATTCTGAATACATAAAAGAACCCATACTAGAGAAAAACCTTATAAATATAATCAATATGGTAAAGCCTCTCCATGTCCTAATCATATTTAAATGTGTGAAAGAATTCATAGAAAAATAAAATGTGGCTATTTGAATATGCTTGGCCCTAAGTAGTGGCACTATTAGGTTGTTTGCCTTGTGGGCATAGATGTTACTGTTTTGGAGGAAGTGAGTTACTATGGTGGTGGTCTTTGGAGTGCCAGTCAGTACAAAGTCCCTACTACTACCTGACTCGAAGACAGTCTCTTTCTGGCTGCATTCTCATGAATGTTCAGAACTCTCAGCTTTTTCTCAAGCATTACACTTGCCTGCATGCTGCCATTCTTCCTGCTATGATGGTAATAGACTAAACACTTGAAATTGTAAGTCAAGCCCAATTAAATACTCCTCTTTAAACAGTTTAAAAAAAACCCTACACACACTAAATCTAATAGAAGATGAAGTGGAAAACTGCTTTGATATCATTGGCACAGGTAATAAGTTCCTGAAGAGAACACTAGTAGCTCAGGCACTAACATCAAGACTTAATAAGTGGGACTTCATGAAACTGAAAAGATTTCACAAGACTAAAGACACCATTAATAGGACAAAATGGCAGCCTATAGAATGTAAAAATATCTTCACGAATCCTATATCTGACTGAGGATTAATATCCAAATAATATAAAAAATTAAGAAATTATATATGTATGAATTAGCCAAATAATTAATCAAAGTATCTGATTAAAACATGGGTATAGAGCTAAACAGAGAATTCTTGACAGAGGGAACTTGAGTGACTAAAAAGCATTTGAAATATTCAACATTCTTAAGTCATCAGAAAAATACAAATCAAAATGACTCTGAGATTCCATCTTATACCTGTCAGAATGGTTAAGAACAAAAACTGAAGTGACAGCTCATTCTGGAGGGGATGTGGAACAAGAGGACATTCTTCCATTGATGGTGGGAGTGTAAACTTGTACAATGACTTTGCAAATCAATTTGAGGGTTTCTCTGGAAATTGGAAATTGTTCTATTGGAAGACCCAAACATATGCCCAAAAGATTTCCCACTATAACACAGAGACATGTACTCAACTATGTTCATAGCAGCTTTATTCATAATAGACAGAAACTGAAACCAATATAGATGTCCCTCTGTTGACAAACATTAATGAAGAAAATATGATACATATACACATTGGAATACTGTTCAGCTATTAAAACAAAGACATGAAATTTTCAAGCAAATCATAGACCCAAAAAGACATATGTTGTATATACTCATTTATGATTGAGCATTTTCCATAAAGTACAGAATAAGCATGCTACAGTCCATAGATGCAAAGAAACAAAGTAGTCATTGTAGGTGAATGAAGAGAGAGAACTGTGTGTGTGTGTGTGTGTGTGTGTGTGTGTGAGAGAGAGAGAGAGAGAGAGAGAGAGAGAGAGAGAGAGAGAGAGAGAGAGAGAGGTGATGAGGAGTGGTATAAGAATGGGATCAAATGGAGAGGTATGGATAAGGATAGCACTGAAAGTAAGAATGAAAATTAATGGGGAGCATCTCTGGATATAGCTGGAGACCTAAGATGTTAGGGGCTAAAGTGGGTCTATGGGGGTGACCCTAACTGAGATTTCTACCAGCAAAGGGATATAGAAATTGAGATGGCCATGTCCTATAGCCAGGGAAGACTTCAAGTAGAAGTAGATGTACATCAACTCACCCATAAATTCTTCAACACAAAATGTGTCCTGCCTACAAAATGCTAATGTATAAAGATTTAAAGATTTAGAATATACAACTGATGACTGGCACAACTTAGACCCATTCCTTGGAAGAGATTCAATTCATGACAATATTAAGGATACACTGCTATTCTTGCAGGAACCTAGCATAAATGTCTTCTGAGAGGCTTCATCTAGCAGCAGATATAAACAGATCCAGAGACCCACAGACAAAGATCAGGAGGAGAGCAGGGAATCTTGTGGAAGAGTGAGGGACAGTATTGAGGGAGTCAGAGTGGTCAAGGATACTACAAGAAGATTTACAGAGTAAACTAACCTCAACCCATGGAGGTTCACAGAGTCTGAACCACCAACCAAAAACATGAAGTGATTGGACCTAACCATCCCCCATGAACATTTGTAGCAGATGTGTGGTTTAGTCTTAATGTTGGTCTCCTAACAATTAGAGTGGGTGATGTCTCTGACTCTGTTTTCTGCCAGTGGATTCCCTTCCCATATGTGGATTGCCAGGTTGGCTCTCAGTGGGAGAGAATCTGCTTAGTCTTCCTAGGACAAGATGTCCCAGTATGGGATAGTACACAAGGGGTCTTCCCCTAAGTGCAAGGTGGATTGGAGAGAGAGACTTGTAAGTGCAAGACTAGAAGGTAAGCAGGGAGGCAGCCTGTGATTGTGATATAATGTGGAGAAAAAAATAAAATATGGACCGAACAAAAAACATGGAACAAAACAAATATAAACTCTAACATAGTGTAATAAATCAGAGTAGAGAGCCAGGATATAAATGATCATTCACTTTTCACAGGTATGTCAAGGCAGGTTAGAAGAGAATACCATCATTGTCTAATATGCTGAGCAACCATATAGAATGACTACCCAATCCATCATTTGACTCCACATAAAGAGTTCCAGCAAAGTTTAGGACGGACTTACACTGAAAAGCTAAAGCTATTGAATAGCCAGATGAAATGAGAGATGCTTCCCCAGAGATTTTAATGCCCAAAGGAAAACCCATGGAAAATGAGATTTCATAATGATTGTCTTTGTTTTCTGGAAGGCACTCTCAGATTTAAAAGGCTTGACTTTTAGAGTAGACTTATACAGCAAAACACATTTGACAAATGATGGCTTCTATGAATTTTAAAGAACTTTTTGAACCTACAAAACATACATGGAAATCATGTAGAACAGTGAAAGACATTTTTAAAGAGGTGATAGCAAATAACATGTGAACATAAACATAGTGTGGAACTGACACTGCTCATTTTTTTAAGTGACCAAAACTCAGAAGATTTATATTTTGCACCTGTGCAACTGTGTGACACAGTTGGTAGTCCCCTCTCTACCTACACACACTGATGTAAATATTCCAAATTGTTCCAAAATCAATTTAAAAATTTCTGAAAAGAGTAAGCATACATATTGCCATGTAATGTTGTGTTCATCTATATGATACAAATTAATGTTATCTACTTATAAAAAGAGTCTATAAAATGCTTTTACTCATCTATTTTTAGGATCAATAAAGACAAATTGAATAAATGTCTATTTACTGGTAAAGAAATAATAAGCTTACTGTACCATATAACTCAATTCTTTTAATATTTTGATTTGCCTCTTTTTGTCTTTTTATTTCTTTTTGTGAAGGCCATACTTTGACCTGAAGAGAGGAATAAATACAGATGAGGAGACTCTGGAACATAACAGGCTGTCATTAGTGGGGAAAACAGCTATAATTAGTGAAAGAAAAACCAATCATAATAAGAACACAAATCAGCTAAAAATAAAAACAACAAACAGAAACATCAAAATAACAGGAACCTTCACATACCTTTCAGTAATACAGTTCAATATTGACAACTTCAATTCTCCAATCAAGAGAAAGAGGATAGCAAATCAATTTTGAAATAAAATTTCTCAATCCTTTGTCTACAAGAAACTCAGCTTTAAAGATAGGTACAACTTTAAAGCAAAAAGATGACAAAAGTATTCCAAAAACTTGTGATCAGGATATGGAGCAGATGAAGGGAGGGAGAACTGGGAGAGAGAATTGAATCCATAGAGTAGTATCTCTGGGATGAAGTAGACACCTAGGACAATGGAAATTCCCAGGACCCTATAAGGGTGACCATAGTTAAGACTCCTATAAATAGGGAATATGGTACTTGATATGCCATCTTCTATAACTTGGCAAGAAGTCCAGTGGAGAGAGTAGGACATAAGCACAGTCTTAAAACTGTTGACCCACATTTTTTCCTGCCTACAAGATATGCATTGATGAAGAAGAGCAGAATTTGAGGGACTAGCCAAGCAAGGACTAGCCCAACTTGAAGTCCAGCCATGAGGGAGATTTACCCCTGTCACTATTAATGATATTCTGCTCTACTTTCAGACAGTGGCCTAAAATAACTGTCATCTGACAGACTTCTCTCAGCAGCTGATAGAAACAGATATAGAGCCCCACAACCAATCAATGTATGAAACTCAGGAATCTTGAGCAAGAGAAGAAGGAAAGATTGATGGAGCCAGAAGTGTCAATGACTCCACAAGAAAACCTATAGAATCAATTAATCTTGGCCCATGGGTCTCAGAGAGACTGATCAACCAATCAAAGAACATGCACAGGACAGAGGGAGGCCTCATACACTTCTATGATAGATGGGCATCTTGACCTTCATATAGGACACCTAGTAGAAAGAGAAGGTGTTGTCACCAACACTATTGCCTGCCTTTGAATCCCTTTGTTCAAACTTTACTGCGATTTCTAGCCAAAATAGAAGATGCACCTAGTACTATTGCCACTTTATATGCCAAAGCAGGTTGATATTTATGGGGAGTCTCCCTTTCTCTGAGGAGAAAGGAAGGAAGGTTGGTGAGAGGGGAGATGAGAGGGAGAAGCTGGGAAGAGAAGAGGGAAGGGAAGCTGTGATCTGGATGTAAAGTAAATATGTAATTAATGAAAAAAGAGAAAAAACAAGCTGGTGCTGCCATCCTAATACTTGAAAAAAATAGACTTTAAACTAAGAGTGTTCAGAAAAGACTTTGAATGTAAACCAATCAGAAGAGACACATAAAGGTACTTTGTCCTAATCAAGAGATCAATTAGTCATAAAAATATCACAGTATTACTAAGCATATATGCACCAAGAGCTGGTGCTCCCAATTTTGCAAAATCATACTAATGAAATTAATGAGAGTCACCGAAAGTGAAGTATAATAGACAATTACAACAACCACTTTTTAAAAATACATAGTTCATCTACAAATGATAGAAAAAGAATAAACAACATAATTAAGTACCATCTTACATCAAATGGGCCTTACTGACAGCTAGAGATTATTCCACCCAAATGCTTAAGAACATACATTCTATCCAGCATAATATGGAAGATTCGTTAAAACAGACCACATGTGGGGACACAAAGCAAACCTTAAAAATACAGAGAAACTGAATTATTCTGTGTATCTTATATAACTATTATACAATAAAATTTAAAATTGAGTGTGATCAAAACTCTAGTAAGTATGTAAACTAATGTAGATTAAGCAACTCAAATCTGAATGATGAATAAAATTAAATAAATTAAAAAAATTAATCAAATAGTGCTGTAACTCAACAAAAATACATGAAATAGTTGTGAGAGAGGCATTTGTAGCCTAAATGCCTAATTCAACAACCCAGAATGAGTACAAATAAATCACTTTAACCATGCAAATCAAGAATTTGAGAGAAAAGAAAATTTCAAACCTAAACCTAGAAAAATGCAAAACATCACACAACTCAAAATAGAAATTAATAAAAGAAGAACAATGATACAAAAATTAATAAAACTAAATCCTGGTTTTGTGAGAACTTAAACAAGATCCACAAACTATTGACCCAATTAGTTGAAAAACAAACAAACAAAAAACAAAACAAAAACAAAACAAAACAAAACAAAAACCCAGAATCAGAAGTGAACAGAGAAACATTACAACAGACACCAAAGAAATACAGACCAATACAAGGTAATGTCTTAAAAACATGTACTACATTAAGTTGGAAAATTTTTTTAAAAAGATGAATTTCTTGATTCATTCAAGCCATCAAAGCTAAAGAAATGTGATTTCACATTTCATTTTTATTCATCACTAACTTTCTCCCATAATTCTTCCTATAATCATGTCCTATTTCCCTTATCCCTACCTACTTCACACTTTTGCCTTCCTAAAGTAAGCCAACCATGCCAATATATACATTGTGGGGCAATGCACTGGAGCATTATCACCTATGAAATTTCACAAAGATGGCATTGGTGGAATAGGAAAACTAAGGTATGTGGTTAGCTAAGAGATACTATGAAGATGAAAAAGGAAAGATTAGAGAAGTATGTAATGGTATAACAAAGACGAGGGTTTGGAAAACATAAAAACCACTATGAATATCCAAAAAACTTTAAAAATGTACATACTTATGTTTTTATATATATATATGTGTGTGTGTGTGTGTGTATTATATATATTTGTGATATGTATGGTATATATGTGATATGTATTCATGATATATGAATTAACTCATATATATTCATTTATTTAATTGATTGAGGTTATTTATACATATGTACTTTATATGTAGACATATAAACTCTTATGTATATATAGAAGTTTAATTAGTTTGCAGTTATTCTAATCAGAAGATTATTCTCCTCCTATGAGCTAGTAAATTAACAAACAAAAGAACCAGTAATAAATGTGGGATTCCTTCCTTCCAGTCACTGATCAGAAGTGTCCTGGAGATTCCCAAACAGTACAAGATATTTAAATGGAACACATGAAGTTGGGGGCGGGGAATTAGGGTGTGAAAAGGAGAAATTGGAGGACGCAAATGAGGAGTGACTTATATCAAAATACATTATGTCCGTGTAAATATTAAAAATTTTTAAACACTGTAGGTAAATAAATACAAATACAATTTTAAAAAGATCTCACATGAAGATGTACCCTACGTGATATAAAGATGCTCCCAGTAACCATAGTCTATTTACGTACCAGGGCTAAGACTTTTGAGAATCCTTCCTATGAGGTTTAAAATTTCTATAAAAACACATATCATTGCTTCTGTGTTTTGTCTCCCACAAAAAGTAGATGGTAAGATGCTGTTGCTGAAGATACCACGTACTGCAGTTGGCAGATGTAAAGAAAACACTAAAAAAATGTCTGTTGCCTTCCAGCCAAGCTCCCTGCTGGACTGCTTTGATGATGCTAGGAAGTGCTATTCAGGCTGTTTGTTAGTGAGAACCTTTCTTATAGAACTGACAAGCCAAATCTGCCCATCGGTGCAATAATGACACAATTATTATGGGGTTAACTAAATGCTCTTTGATTTGATATGATTTTTAAGCCTGTTCCACAGGGAAAATTCATGTTTGGTATTATGAATCTAGTCAAAAGCCCATACATGGGCAGGTTATGGACATACTGGATGCTTTATTGGTGATGTTTCAATAAGTATGTTAAACACTATCTTATAGGTATATAATAGCTTTTGACATTTCCAACTCACTAATGCTGTGACATGCACAAGGCATGGACAGTGCTAGGTTTATCAGCACTCAATCATGTAATGGGGAAAGGTTGGTTTTAGGCACTTAAGGATTTCTGGAGGAGGAAAAGTAATTTTCTTCAGTGGTATAGCTAGTGAGCCTGTATCTATGAAGAGAAAAGAAGGCAATAAATGCATGCATACTAGTGCTTGACTCCTGTTCTCCATCTTTGTAGGTCTAGGAACTACCTAGGAAATGATGCCACATAGATTGCCTTTACTTCCTACTTCAATGAACATATGCAGTATAAGCCCACATACACTTGCTCAGAAGCCCTGCTGAGTATCTGCTTGGGTGTCTGGCTGTTATCCAGTTGGCCTCAGGTGCAGGTGATGATCTGTTGTGAACCCAGGCAGTTATTCTATCCACTTTAATGGAGGTGAGGGTGATCAACAATAAGACAAATGGCCCTTTTCATTTTGATTCTAAGTTTTCAGCATGATGCGTCTTAACATATACATAATCTCCAACTTGGTACTTATGTGGAACCTCTGGGGTACATGTGTTATACAGGGCACTAAGTTTAGGTCACAACTCTTGGTGGCTGATCTGGAAAGCTTGCCATTGAGCCATAATACCCCTGTCTGCCTGAAATGTCACTCTGGGAGGGGTGTGTCAATATCCAGTGTCAAGGGTGTGGGGGTCCCACACAGGATCTCAAAGGGGGTCAGGTTAAAATGGGAGGGGATGTTCCAGGATTGGAACAAAACCATGGGAAGGAGCACCACCCAAGCAACCCCCTTCTTCAAGGCCAGAGAAACCATGAGATGGCTGTGGTGTCTCTTCCAGTACTGAGCCTCAGCAACCCCCACAAGCCTACCAGGGTGACTTGTGTGGTGCTCTCAATCACTGGGAGTGTGGCCTGGTAAACTGCAGAGGAACACCTGCACTGTGTGTGGTGGCCAGACCTTGTCTTTGATCTCTGTGAATTAGCAGTGGGCCTTGACTTCTGGGGTGCTCCTGCCCTGAAAACAGAGTCCGGAGGGATTGTCAGAATGGGGGGGGGAGGAACTTGTGAATCTAAACTGTGTCCCAGAAGTGCACAAGGACAACTTAGTTAAGGTCTCTTTTATGGTTCTGTTCATTCTCTCTACCTGCCCTGATCTCTGGGGATGTTAAGCACAATGGAGCTTCCAATCCGTCCCCAATATCTCTGCCAATCCCTGACTTACCTTAGAGACAAAAGCAGGATTGTTGACAAAAGCAGGATTTCCTTGGGCCCTCTGAACCTCGGGAAAATTTCCTCTAGTATCTTCTTGACTACCACAGTAGCTGTCTCTTGTTTGGTGTGGAAAGCCTCAACCCATCCAGAGAAAGTATCTACAAACACTAGGAAGGTATTTTTAACCATATTTTCTTGGCTTAACTTCTGTAAAATTGACCTCAAAATAAACCCCAGGCAACTCTCCTCTAGGTCTCTTGCCCTGTTTACTTTTTGCTATGTAAGCATTTACTTTGTCATATCTGACACTGTTCTACAAGTACCTTAGATCCCTTGACCCCTTGGATGAGCTTCGTATCCCCTAAATGGGTCCATCTATGCACTTGGTCAACTAAGTCCTCAGCTTGTTTTCTGGAGAGTATAGTTTTCCTTCTTGTGTGGACCACTGCTCATCATTCTCTAGGCAGTAGTTGGTAGGGTGGCTAGCAATCTAAGTCATTTCTTCTTCAGTAATTCTAAGTGAGGCCATCTCTTAGTCCAGTCCCATTCCCCAGCAGGTGTTCCTTTCAGGTATATAACCTGGATAGGCTCCTGCATATCCACTTCTCAAGTCACTTGATCTGCCTGGTTATTACCTTGGGACACTGAGTCCCTTCTGATGTTCTGGGCAATGAATTACACTCACTTTTGCTGGCATCATCAGGGCATCCAAGAGATCCAAGATTTCCAGGGTTTATTGTTTGTTTGTTTTTTCTGTTTTGTTGTTGTTGTTTTTATTGTTGTTTTTAATTTCTTTTCCCTCTGATATGAGCAGTCCTCTCCTTGGTATATAGCCCCATAGACGTGGGTTGTGACAAAGGCATACCTGCTATCTGTGTAGATGTTAATTTTCTTGCTGGCTCCAAGTTCTGAGACCTTGGTGAGGGCAATTAGCTCAGATTTCTGTGCTGAGGTTCTGGGGGTAGAGGCTCCTCACAGATGATATTTATGCCATCCACCACAACAGTACTTCCTCTTCTCTTACCTTCATGGAGAAAACTGCACCCATCTGTAAAGCAGGGAGCCCCAGCTCCTAGCAGGGATCAGTTGGAGAGGTCTTTTCTCCACCCATGGGTTCTCCTTTTGGGCCAGTTAGTTGTGGCCCATCAGGCAGGAAGCATATCTGGACCACCATCTTGGAGAGTAATTCTTGCCCCAACATAGGGTAGGGACGGACTGTGATGACCATAGGTGAATGGGATACCTATCCCATTTTTATGTCCACTGTTTTTCGGGTGATCATGTGTATATTTTGGTGCCAGTGGCACTTGGACCCAAAATTTTTTCTTAAAAATGGGACCATCGACTTGGAGAAAGATTGAGTGTTGAGCACCTGGGTCCACCAAGAGTTGAGTGGGTTTCCCCTCCACTCTCAGAGTTACCCAGGGCTCTGGGAGGGGGTACTAACCCTGTACTCCATAGTTGCTGTTTTCCCCCAGGACTAAATCCTTTGCCATCTGAGGGTGCTTTTTACAAGGCCTGGGATTTCCCCTCTCCCTCCCGAATGCTGGCTTCTGTTTGTTAGGGCACTCTTGGGCCCAGTATCTCCTCTCCTTGCAACATGCAAACTGGTCCTTTTCTAGGGGTTTTCTGTCTCTCTTTTGTTGGAGTCTCTCTTCTCTGCTTTCTCTAACTACTTTAGCCAAGATTCTCTGTAAATTCCTTCCCCGTTTTTTCTCTTTTTCATTTCAGCAACCTGCACTAAATCCCTCAATAACTTATCCTGCAGTTCCTCTAGCCTCTGAACCTTTTTCCTCATATCTCTACTAGCCTGGTCTACAAAAGCCACAGTCACAGTAGATTTGTGCTCCATGTTGCTGGGGTCATAGGGTGTATAATGATGGAATACCTCCATGAGCTGTTCTAGAAAGGTTGCTGGCAAATCATCTGGTCCCTGCTTAACCTCATGTATCCTCGTCAAACAACAGAGACTGGAGATAGACCTTCAGCTGCCCCTTACCTTCTACCATATTAAAGTCTCAGTCAGGTTTAGTCAGAGAAAACTCACTGTCAACAATCAATCAATGGTGCCCCAGGGTCTGAGGGGGCATTCTTTCTGGCTTGCTGAGTTATCTTCTCTTGCTCTTTTGTCATGAAGAGAACTCTTATGAGTTGTTGGATATCATCCCAGGTGAGATGATGACTAAATAAAAATATTCTCAAAGAGATTAATCTGCCCTTTGGGGTTATTTGAAGGGGGGGGTGGTATTGACCTTCCAGTTGTACAAGTCAGCCAAAGAGAAGGGCCAATCTTGCATAGCCTGATTGTCATTTTCTAGAGGTCCATATGCCCTCAGTGGGAGAGCCATAGACTATCAAGGGAGGTGGCTCTCAGACTTCAGGTCCCCATGGTAGGACTGGGAAATTGGGGATCTCCTCTTGCTCCTTCCTCTAGTAAAGGGGGGTACAATGCTCCTGGATCCTTATGGGCTGAAGATCCCAGAGCCAGTTCTGGTGGTGGTGGGACCATGGGGGCAAGGGTAGGAAGATATGGAGCAGGAAGATCTTGGAGCAACAGATCTGCTGTTGAAGGGTCTTGGAGGATCGACTTCTTCTCAGGTCTGGATCCCTCCTCCAGCGTTTCCTTTTCTCCTGACAGCCAGAAACTGTGAGGTGGGTCTTGGGAAAATAAATGCTTTTATACATGGAGGGAAGTGGATTCCTCCACTAGATTCTTCCAGGTAATTAGATAGGGCACTTGGTCTGAGTGTCTGAGGCATCCTGGCCTAAAGACTGTACTGCTTTGATCACCTGCAAGTCGAAGGCCCCTATGGGTAGCCACCCTACTCTGAAGGTGGGCTATTCAGAGAAGCAGAGAGTAAGTAACTCTCCCTTCTTTACTATGTCTAACAAGTTTTCTCCTCCAGTGATTAACTAGGATGTTTAACTGGGTAGATTCAGTCTGTCTGATGTCCAGAAATATTGTCAGTCCTAGTCCACAAACATAGAATAAGTTAACCAACACAAACAAACACAGAGAAAGACAATCAACACAGTTCCACAGGCAGTTACAGACAATCCCCTTCCATGGATACAGAAACCAGGTCATAGTGAGACTTGACTCCCACTGATCCTCTCTTGCCATTTCCAAAAGGAGTATAGTCCTCTCAACTCCCTCCAGGGGGCCTGAAGCATCCTCCATACTGCTCATGGTCAGGGCTTTAAGGCAAGTCTGCCAGGGACACTTGACCACATCAGAAACCGTAGGCTCTCTGTACCCCTGATACTTGCAAGTAACCTGAAAGTTCAAATAGACTTACAGACTCAAACTTTGACAAACAGCAAGACAGATAAGAAGCGAGGCACCTGTTTGAGACATTCCTCCAATCACAGACTTCCAGTGTGTCCCCTCAGTGGGTAGTTCTCAGCCCATTCACCAAATGTAATATTATGACAGGCCTGAGCTACCAGGAACCTCCCACCCCGAGTGAACAATGTGGACCCAGGAATCGATGCAAAAGCAAGAGAAATTTATTATTTCAGTGTGCTGGGATCATCTTGTACCTGAAGGAGATGCAACGACCCCAGACATCCCATTTGGTAAGTTTTTACATCAACAACTAGCCACAATATATATAGCAGAACAGGTGGCTCTTTAAACTGATTGGCCTTTAGGGAATGAGGTAGTAGGGGCTTTCCATATCTGCAGGTGGCCAATGGTCAGTCCGGCCTGTGGTTTTTCTGAGGAATGTAGTCAGCCCCTCCCCTCTGGAGGGTTCTAGGGTATTCTGAGGTCTAGTGGAATTTTCCAACAGTCATTAGTTAGATGATATCTTCAGCATGGCAATCATGTGCCACCATGACTTGCTTTTAATACATGTTCTCATGATCCAAATTCATATCTGATGATTAGCCAGGCATCACTTAACTGTGTGGGCTGTCTGTATAGTCAATGGATTTCACTTTTTTAAAAAACTGGCTTTATTTCTGCCAAGTTTCTCTGCATAATTTTTTGGGAGCATCTTCTGATTGTGAGAGACTGAGACAGTGACTGGCTTCAAACTGGCAGCTCAGGAGACAAGGCTGAGATTTCTGTTACCAAGAACTGGGCAAGTCCAGGCAAGTCTGTTACTGGAAAAGGCCCAGAATTCAGGCAGCCAATCAGAATCTGCCCTGCCACCTGGCCTGAGGCAAGGGCAATGGGTCAGCAACAGTTTCCAGACCTCTATGCCTCTGCAATGGTTCTGGAAAGTCCCTAGTGATAGAGTCAACCAATTAAGAGAAAGGTCATCTACTCCTTTTTGGAATTGCCCAATGTGGTTTAAATTAGGCCTGCAAGTTCACTTGGGTAGCTGATACTTTGTAAAATTTAAAGGGTAGCCCCTCTCAAGCTGGACTTCTGCAGAATAAAATGCTCTTTGCTTTTGTATACTATTAGAGACTGTGATATCATTCTTCAGCAATTCATGGACCTTTACATTTGAGGGTTCATCAAGGATTTGCTAGAATAGTAGTGGAATGTTTTCTGATGGGTAGTTTTGGTCACGGGGGTGTCTTTCATTTTGTTCATCTCCGTGTTTCTGTTTTGGATTTAATCTAGAGGCTGAGAGAAACAAGGTGGACGAAAATTTTGTCACCAGGTCAGGGGGAATGGAGGACTCTCCTAATACCCTACCAGGAACAGGAATACTTGCTAGTTCTCATCTGATTTCTGAAATGGTTGTGGACTGTGAGCCTCTCATGTGCAGGGAATAAGACTGTCTAAAACCATCTACTTAAATGTTTTTCTTTCTTTTTCTCCAGGAAGATGCTTCTGTTTATCTCTTTGTGTATTCTCTTTGTGCTATTTGTCCTCTTGTACAAAGTTTTCTTTGATTCCTAAGATGGGAAAGGCACAGAACACCCCACTAGGCTTGGTCCTGAACCATTTTGAGAACCTTTACTGAATGACAGAAGACTCAGGTCTGGTTGTTTGTCCCTGAAAACTAATGATCTTTGCAGGAATAAATTTCTCACATATAAAGTAGGATGGCCTGAGGAGGAAACTTTTATTTCCCCACAACTTACAGGGCTCTCCCTTCCCTTCTTCCTCTACAGGAGACTCTACCTCTGCCCATTGCCTTGTTCCTGTTCTGCTCTCAAAGATGATCTCTATTGGCTTTCTATGTTCCTACTCCTGCTGCAACTATCCCTGCCCAGCCACCAGAGGCAAAAAGGAGGAGCATCTCCTGACTCTGCCGACTCCAATCGGTGTCTACCTCACACTCGGGCAGTACTGTCCAGAGGGATGATTCTACTACAGCCTTACCCTCTGGGCTTTGGAACCTCCAAATGTTCAGGGAATATAGTTCATGACATATGTGTCATTTGCCAGTAATGATCTTTACATTTGGAAGTTGCAGAACTTCTCATTTTCAGAAAGTCCATCATCTCTCACAGTTCTAGATTCAATCATGATGACTCATCTGTCCACCTAGTATGATTGTCAACAATTTTTCCAGGTCCTCTTCATGACATAGAATGTTGGGCAGTGGGCTGAGTACAGACAGCCTGGTCTTCAGTTGAGCATAGGTCTTGAACCCCAGTGGGACCCAGTGGGTGGTGATTTCCACCTACATGGGAAGGAAGGCATTTGATCATGTCTCCTCGACCTCTCGCTCCTGTAGAAGATACCACCCCCACAGCCTCCACAGGAGAGATGTGTGGCTATCAGTCATGTAGGAACAGCACCAAGCCTTCGCTCTTGCAAGTAAGGTTTCCCCCAAACTCTCAGTCCAAGCCAATGAGAGGTACCTGCTATCCAACCCTGAATCACTCCCAAAACTGTATATAAATCCTATCCAGGGAATTAAAGGTGTGCAAGAACTACTCCTTCATCTGAGTCTTTTGTTCCAAAGGCTGTAACAATTGGGAAGAGATCTTCTCTCCCCAAGAGCCACCTGAGGTCCTACCACACTCCTCACTGGATAGTCGGCTTCTCATTGGCCCAGTTCAGAGTGGCTCATAGTTACCAAGAGACCTGGAAGGCATGGCAGAGACTTTATCTCCCTGCCTGCGCTTGCTTCCCTTCACTGGAACCCTCATACCAGACCTGGACAGAGATCTCTGTGGAAAACTTCTAGTACCCAGGCCCACAATGGGAGAGAGGATTGTGGAAACCTCCTGGAAATTGGTCCCAGGAGCAAATGGGCTGTCCACTCAAGTCTAGGCTGATATAGATGAAACCTTTCCTTAGACATGGCCTGACTGGGATTTTAACATTGCTTAAGGTAAGGAGAGACTTCAAGTCTAGTGACAAATTCTGATGGGGGGACTCCCAAGACACCAGACAACCCACAAATTTATCTAAGGTGAGCCAGGTGATGCAGAGAAAAAAATATCAAAGAAGAATATTTTTAAGCCTATGATACTAAACTTCTTTTGACCTAAAAGCCAGAAAGCAGCAGACAACATTGAACATGGGTTTTATTAACCAAGCTTCCCCTAACATCCATTAGTAGCTTCACTGTTTGGATGGTTTTGCAGGTAATTAACTGAGTTAGAAGCCAAAGCTGAGACAACAGACAAGAGGACTGATGAAAGTCCGGCTTGCTACCATGAGCTGTGGCTGTCCTGATGAGAGTGAGCTGAAAAACATAGCTTATGGAAGGGGAAAAGGTAAGCCATTCCCCACTGAAGGAAAGAATCCTTCCTTCATAGAGAGGGACCAGCATGCCTATTGCAAGGGAAAACTGACACTGGAAGAATAAAAGTCCTAAGAAAAATCAAAGAGAGTGCTAAACGGCTCTGTAATTAGAAGAACTGGATGCCTGAGAGTGTTGGGCTCAATCCCCTCCTTGGACACAGTGGTACAACATTCTGTTTTGAAACAACTGCTGGGTCCACTGTCAAGTTGAAAAAGATAGGTGCAAGTTGCACCTATTGATGCAGTAAGCCCTATTGATGGACTACCCGGAAAAAGGTGGACTTGAAAGTAGGACAGGTAACTCACTCATTTATGGTTATACCTGGATACCTATAACCCCTACTAGAATGAGACCCCCTCACCAAAAGGGAAGCCCAAACCTATTTTGGCCCAGAGGGAGTAGAAGTACTCGATAATAATGGCCCCATCCTTGTTCTAACCTTTGCCTTAGAACAATACAAACTGTTCCCTCAATCGGCCTCATTTGCAATCCCATTACTCTAGAGGTTTCTGGCAGAAGTCTCCCATTTCTAGGCAGCCAAAAATCCAATGAGACTCACTTGTCATCTGTACCTGGTTCTAGTCCAGGTAAAGACTGGTGCTACACCACCCAGAATCATGCAATATCAAATGTCCAGGGAGGCCAGAACAGGGGTGATTCTTCACATTAACCAGCTCAGGGAAACAGGAATTATGACTTATTTGCCAGTCAGCATGGAACACTCCCCTCCTTCCAATCAAGAAAGCCCATTCTGATGACTATCCACCCGTGCAGGATTTAAGGGAGATAAATAAGCTGGTGAATGATATCTATCCCACAGTTCTAACCTGTACACCCTGCCGATCAACTCCCTCCTGAGCAAACAATGCACACTGTTCCTGACATGAAGAAGGCCTTCAAACAGCTAGTAACAAGGGATACATGGTTGGACTGTGCCCAAATAGACCTGTGAATAAAATGCCAGGATGTTGTGTCTTTTTTTATGGGTTATCTAGAACAAATAATTCATTTACAAATGAAGTCTACTATCAGGCTGTAATCCAAGATTAGGATACAAATTCAGAATGTTGGAGGCAAAGAAAATTCAGGCACTGGCATGTTAGAGGGGTGGGACATTAATCCCTTTAAGAGAGAGCAGGAAGGAGCCTCTGTGCATAGCTGCTGCAACTTCTCCTAGGCATGCACTGTGACCCACAGGAACACACAAAAAGCTCAATAAATACTTCCTTGACCTGCACACAGTCTCTTGGGCAGGTTGGGATACTTGTGGTGAGGGACTTGTGGTAGGGGTCTTTCAGGTAGGCACAGCTAGCCCAGCAGCTAGCAGCTGGAAACAGATATCTGGGTGAAAGGTACAAAAGGAATGAGTATGCTCTAGCCCACAGGAGTTCATCCTCCTGCACAGCCTTAACAATTTCCCAGAGTGATGTAAGGGTCAAGCTTTAACTGAGACAATAATGACTGCAAGCAAGAAACTTGATTGAAGCTAACCATAGAGCTGCACAGGCCACCTTACGGGACTATAAAAAAAGTCATAAAAAGAAATATTTACGTTAAAAACAAAAGTATAAGTTTCCAAAGAAAGGAGAGTTAAAAGATTAAGAAAATAATACTTTCTACATTATAAATGAAAATAAATGAGAATATAATGTCACAGATTATGTATAATTTTTTATACTTATCAACATAAATATTTTTCAATAACAATTACAATTTTATATATAAATTTTAAGAGAGATCAACGTAAGACAGATTTAGAAAAATAAGAGACTAAAAATTTAGATGTTGGATTGGAGACCATAGATCAAAAATTAGATGGTTCTTTGAATCAAAACAGGAAACGTTCAGAGGAATCCAATCTAGAACTTGCAATAACATCAACAGAGTTAGCTCCAAATAAGAAAATCTACAAAGGCTTAAAGAATTAAAATGACACTGCAAAAGATACAATATATTGAGTTTAGAATTTATAGTCTACTTATAGATGCTACCTTAATGCAATAGATTATGTATTTCATTTTGTAAAATTTGGAGAACTGAGATATGTATGTATGTATGTATGTATGTATGTATGTATGTATGCTTCATTCCATTGCTACTTAGAACTTAAATGGGCTTTGTCCTTGAATTCTGAAAAAGATGATTCTGAGATATCACATTTATTAAAGATGGTAATTATCTTATGAATGCCTTTGATGACAAAAGGTAATGTACATGTATCCATTAGAATACAACAACTTTTTATACATTATGGTATAAAACCAATTACAGATATAACTTACAAACTTACAGATCAAGGAATTGTGAGAAGTTCTAACAAAAATTTAAGGCGCATGCCTATAAAACAGAAGAAGATAAAAATATATCTCAGGGAGAATTAAATGATATTTTGCTGTGTTTGATTTTTAAAACATCAGTGAAACAATTAGCACAGGTGCTAAAGTACACTGGAGCTAAGAAAAGACTAATGAATTAAAGAGTTTATATATGTGATAATGTAAAAATGGAGGAGAAAAAAAATAACTTTTATTTTGGGGAGATTTTATAGTTGTTGCAACAGGAAAAGAAAAGCTATGTCCTCCATCCTAAATTATTGAAAATAAGATTTAAGAGAGGGAGACCACTTGAGGCTCTTGACTACAGACAAAACGAAGACAATCCAAAGGAGGAGGACAAGTAAAGTACATGTCAATCGCTCTATATGGGAGTGGCTGAAACAAGAATATCAACATTGACTACAGTGTCCTTGAGACTTGTGACATTCTTTTAAATGGTATAGATGAAAGTTTATATTACAGTTAGCTTAAAGTCTTAATTAATGTATAAGGAATACAGATGTCTTCCACTTGCTCAAAGAGAAAAAAAAAAGCGACATTAACAGATATAGAACTTTTCATTACTTGTGAGAGCTTATATGTTCAGATAAAACAACAACCAAAACAGCAGCCCTTACAAGATCTACACTTGGGAATTTTGAAACTTCTGATCCTACCTCAGAGAGTTTCAATACTGTTTCCTAAAATGACTTGCTTCCAGGGCAACTTAAAACCAGCTAACTTTATTTGCTCATCCTTACAGACTGATCCAGTCAAAATTTCACTTGAGTCTAAACTTTCTCAATGTTCAGAGACTGATCAATAAATGCTATAAATAATTTTACTATGACTATCAATTTTCCTCAATATTCTTTGATGCCTCAAAAAGGAATGTTATGTCCCAAATCAGCAGGAACAAATTTTGAGAGTCCGATGTCCCCATTTCCTTAAAGTGAGGTTGGTACGTTTGGTCTTTTTTGGGGTAAAGGATGTTACTTATTATAACATGTTGGCTATTCATTATTAAGTGGTCCTGATTAGGGAGAAAATAAGGCATAGAAAATTTAGACTCGGAGATTTTTTTCCCTTTTATTTTCTCTTTCTTTCTTTCTTTCTTTCTTTCTTTCTTTCTTTCTTTCTTTCTTTCTTTCTTTCGTAGGGGGAGAGGGATTAAAAAGAAAACAGGGATATATTAGTGTTAGAGTAATAATAGAAAAGGGGAATAGTTTATTGAACATATTTTTAAAGCAAAGTACATTTTGTGGACAGTAATATGACATTAGTTTAGATCTTTGTATATTGATATAAAAATTAAAGTTGTTTTGGCTACAACATGTTTTAAATTCTGATTTGAGATATTGTACCTAGATGATTGCTAATAATGTAATGTGAAGTTTCAGTTCTTTAACAGCTGCTATTATAAACTGTTTTAAATAGTTAAATAATACAAGTTAATAGTCAAAAATTAGTCTTACAGGTAGTTGTTTATTTACAAAATAAAATTTATTCTCCTGTAGCTGTTTTCAAGTTTAATAAGAAATTAAATAACTTAAGAGCATTTTCTTTATTCTGATATTTTATAGACAGATAGTTGGTCTTCAGAAACCTTGACAACTTACAGTATATGCCATTTTCAGATGGTTTAACAATTTAAGCCCTTTTTGAACAATGAGACAGGTCAGCTTCTGGCAGTACTCTCATTTCTACTTCAAAAAGATGAATAGCATCAGAAAACCCACTTATGGTGTTTGCTTCAAATGTGGCAAGCTGTCACTGAGCAAAAACTTACTTCAACTACAGGCAGAATACTGTCCAAAATAGACATATGTGGATCCATGGAAGTCAACTGACAAGCATTGTAAGAGTAAGGTAGGGTAGCCCTTCATCATTTCTGTTTCCCAGAAAAGTCTGCCAGATACTCAGAGCCACAAAGTTGAAGATAAATGCTCCAATGTTTTGGAGATAATTCTGAGGGGGTCAGTCCAGCTGTCAAATTTCTCTGTAATTTCTGTAGTTTTGGAAGATGCTTTTCTTTAGTTTCTGCTTACTTAGGTAATATTTATTTCTTCTCATGTCTCTTATGGCATTAAAGACTAGATAGTATAGCCTCACAGTTAAACTTAAGTTGTTTACAATTTAAGAAGTTGTTTATATCTAAAACGATGTATTTTGTTGTTGTTGTTGTTGTTGTTGTTGTTGTTGTTGTTAGTAATGCAAGTTATGATGGAAAAGAATGATGTAGATGCAGAACCCTGATCTCACCAAGGTGGACAGATGATAGAGATCCTAGGTAGAAGGAGGAAGAAGAGAGAGAGGAGGCTGCCATGAGAAGAGATGGATCATATGCACATGGGCAAAAGAAATGCACTCTGAAGACAGGCCGGCATAACAAAGATAACCCAGGTGGGACTCAAATAGGCAGTAACAAAGGATATCTTACTGGGATATAAGTTAGAACAGTTCACAACCAGGCCAGTGTAGGCTTAGAGATTGTCAATAAAATGCTAGGATTTTGTGTTATTCATAGGCTAGCTAGAATAAATTATGCATTTATAGAAATGTAACCCTCAGCCTTCAGCAAAGTTTTTTCTATTCAGTGAATCTTGATAAATGAAAAGACCCAAATGAGCTGAGGATGAAGAATACTTGAGCACTTTGCTCTAAACAAGATGTTTGTATCAGTCCCAGCAACGTTGAGGAAGAGGAGATAGAGAGATTGTGAGGGCTCAAAGACAAAGAAAATAGCCATGAACTACCATTTCTACCCATTGTGGAGGTACTACAATCTTGAATTCAGTAGCTTCAGTTGTCTGCATTAGACCTACACTACACTAGACTTGCCTTGTCAACAATCATTTATGGGAGGGGCTAACAGGATCCTATGCCTTCAAAGTAAAATTTCTTCAGAACATTCTGGGAGTGTCTTCAGCAGTCTACCCACTAATGAGCCGAGACATTCCATTGACTAGATTCCAAGATATAGTCACATTGGGTTGCACACAAAATTGAAAAGAACTGAATGTGGGAAAGAAATGGTGAAGAGAGTTTAACAGAAGTGCAAGGTGAGAGTAATTAAAATGTACTTTATGCTTCTGTAAAAAATAAAAAGTCAAGGAACAAATATAATTAATAAAAAATACAGAAAAAATTCTTCCAAAAATCAAATGGCCTTATCTATAAATCTAATGAAAAATTTCACCTAAAATAAAAATATATATTTCATGTAATTTTTGAAATTGTTTAGAGTATAAGGAAAGAAATCCAAAGTTATTTGTTATACTAATACATTCTATTGACAATGCACGCATATGAAGCAGAACTGAAATCACCAGCAAAGAATTCTCCCAAACTCCATGATTGTTACTAAGTTAGAAAAGAAAATCTTTAGGTGGGCTAGTGACAACAGTTAGTCAGCAAAGCACTTGTTTTGCAAGCATAGAAGTCTATGTTTGATTCCCTGGCACCATGTAAAAGGCTGAGTGTAGTTGTATTCCTGGCACTGGGTGTAGAAGAAACAGGAAGTTTTTTGTTATTTGCTGGACAATAAACCCAGTTGAGCTCTCAGTTCAATGAAACCCTGTCTCATAAAATAAGATGGAAGGACTGAGCAAAGATGGTCTAATGATTAAGGTGACTGATGCCCAAGTGTGAAAACAAACGCCAGATCTTCAGAACACAAATAAAACTCAGAAGGATGTGACAGCCATCTGTAAGCTAGTGTTTGGGAGACTAAGATAGGATAACTAGGGCAAGAGTTCCAGTCTCAACTTGGAGTGGGTTTCCTGAAGAAAGGATATTTGGAAGTGACAGAAGAACAAGTTGAAGTCAATGATGGGGTGCAAGCTGACAGCTCTGTCTTCTGTTCTACATGGCTCTCTAGACAGCTCTCTGCTCAAGACAGCTGTCTCCTCCCTGCAAGAAAAAAAAAAAAAAAAAAAACATCTGTGATGGCTCTCTCTAGGTAGCTCTCTTTTGCAGATTAAAGATCAGTCTTTTATTTACATACCAATTCACTCAGTTACCTAAGGTTTCCTTTGATTACCAAGTGAATCAACATTCCAAGACCCCCGCCCTTTGATTCTTAGAAAATAATAGCAAGTACTGTTTTTAACATAGCAAATGAGCTCAGAGAACTGCTTATTTTTGTAAACACAAATAGTAATTCTACCTGGGTGGACTTCCACCCCAGACCCCTCCTTCAATTCCGAGAGTCCCTTTACTGTTCACATCTTGAACCTTATTTTTTAACTGTTCCTGTTCCTGTACTAACTCATTAGTGCAGTTGGTTCTGTTCTTTCAGATCCATGAAGCCCCTCATGCAATTTATAATCCATTCTTATATTTTGCATAGTTGAGAAATATTATTGATATATTCTTTAACTCATGTTTTCACAGTTCTTTCTCACAGCCTTAAGGGCTGTTCTGAAGGTTACAATATTTATCATTTACTGAGGAACATGAGACACATTCTTGCTTCCTGGGATTATGCTGTTCTTAATTATCATGGAGTCATTGATTATGGCAGGGAGAACATCTCCGGAAGAAGAACGTTAAGTAAGATATACACATTATTATACAAGCAAGCTTATGCCTAGCAACCATCAATATTGGGGAGGCCCATGCCCTGCTTACTTCTGCTCTATTGGCAGAAAATGTGTCATGTCATCCCTTTCATGGACATACAGGACTTGGCAGACAACTTTGTACTGCCACATGCCCACACATGTACATGGACATATACTGGCATGATCATCAGCACAGCAGTTTGGAATATACATATATTCACTCACATACTCCAGACTCACAAAATTAATGGACAAAATAATTAAGGAAGAGATTTGATATTGTGCTCTGGCATCCACAGAATCACTTACACCTGCACATGTATACATACATACACACACATACACAGAGAGAGAGAGAGAGAGAGAGAGAGAGAGAGAGAGAGAGAGAGAGAGAGAGAGATGTACAAAAGTAAATGTATTAATAAAGGGAAAGAAAATGAGTCATATACCATGTTTGATACGGATTATGTATTTTAAGTCAGAGAATACAATTGTGGTATAAAATAACATCTCTTTCCTAGGCTCTGAAGCAATAGTATTTAATCTCCTCCTTCTGTAATCTTTTCCTAGGCACAAACTCCCACATACTTATTGTCATTGCCATAAACCCAGTGAAATTAATAAATTCATTCTCCAAGCCATGACTATGACCTAAATGCATAAATCAATGCTATTATCCTATTATGTATTAGGGAAACACATTGTTTAAGCAGTGTGAAAATTTATAACAGCTTCACCTCTTTTGTGATGCTGAGGAAATTGAGCATGCCTCTTTTATCTTCCTAGCTAATCAACCATCCAATTTTCTTTGAGGCAATTAGCTGATCAATGGACTCCTATGTATATTGCTATATTTCCTACAAAAAATACAGAAAAACATACATGTGTATATGTAGTTTTTTAACTTTTCCCCCTATTGATTAAATCAGGGTTTGCAGGACCAGGTTTGTACATTTATTTGTGACAGCACTGGGATTATGACACACCATCAAAATTGTATTCTACCTATGGGCATGTGTTTTGTTTTCATTTCTGATAGTCCATCTTATCTTTCATTCTTTAACACAGTTCAGATGATAATATCATGTGACTAATGACCAATTGGCTAAATGACCAGGCACTGATATGTCTGTCCATACTCATTTCTTGTATCATTTATTTTAATTATTTTCCACATAAATCCTGGAGTTATTCTGTTACCTTAGTTTGCTTCATGTAGATGTGAATATTTTAAGTAGATATGACTTGCTTATTAAGTATATCTGAGTACATTCTATTTTCTTATCAGAATTTGACCGTCATTCTATGTAGCACTCGCCGAAAATAATGTGTCTGGATATGCAAACATTTTGTTTCTGTATGATATAAGCTCATGTTAAGGCACAGACTCCCATCAACATAAATAATTATAAGAGCCAAATTCTTAAAAGTCCTTCTCTAGCACAGACAGATGATAAAAGGGCAGTGTAGGATGTGGTGGTATCTGCCAGATAATTACACCCTTTCTGTTCCCTGCTAAAGGGAAGCATGTTGATAATATTTGATCACCTACATGTACCCTCTAGTATCAAATTCAGCATTAAAAACTCAGAAGATACCTTTCCCAGATTTAATAATTTCACCCTCCAGATGTTTGAAAAATGATGGCAGCCAATTTTCATTGTAAACATTTATTCTGAAGCATTATTTGTTCAGATTGGATCATGGTTTTGAATAAATAAGATACTTTACTTATTCTCTCCTAAAGTAGCCATTAATTTTTCTCCAGAAGAAATAAGGTCATAGTCACAGATTTGAAGCGTTCTTAGAGATACATATGAAAATATCTGGGGCAATAATATAAATTATTCTTTGTGGTAACTTCTGAATGACTGACTATTATACTCAATGCAATATCATTACCGTAAAAACAGTGATTATGACAAGTCTGAGCTAATTTAAAGAATTGTCACTAATAAGCCAAATATTTTTATGATAGGAAGGGCAAGGAGACTCTAATGAAGAAATCTTAGGAGTAGCCAAGTAGGACTATTAGCTATTTGTAAAAGATGAGTAAATAGAACCTGAGAAAATCCAGTCACATGATGAGAGGACGAAGGCCAGGGGAGAGATTGCCTAGGTTCCTTCTCTAGAACCTCTTCTCTCTGCTCTACCTCCTTTCTTTTAACTTCCATGTTTATGCATATGTGTGTGTGTGCATGCATTTAGAAACTTTTTCTAGTGGTTGAATTTATATATTATCTTTGGCCTACTGAAGTAAACCATAAAAGGATATATGAATATAGTTAAGATGGTTTACAGACAGAAACCTTGGGATCAAATTCCATCTGTCAGTTATTATTTCTACCCTGAGCAAATTCATGACTTTCTACATTACTTATTCCTCAGTAAACTAATCAAATCAAAAGAGCATGTGATAAGTAAACAAATTAATCCTTCTGTGGGTTGTCATACACCTCACAGATATTATGGGTATAATGAACACTAGCCATTACTTTCAGATGCATCTTTTAGATTGCTATGTTGAGTTCTTTTAACCTGAGAGACTTGAGACATGGACTTTAAATCTTAGCATGTAAACAATGGGGTTTGGGAGTAGAAGTATTTTTCAAGAGAGATGTCATTTTTTGATCCTGTGCCAATAGATGATCCATCTATTATCAAGCACTAAAGATTAAACCTAGCCACAATAAGGAGATTTAACCACACATCATGCAGTTTATATAAGAGCCATTTAATCTATGAAAGTTACTATCGCATGTTTTGAAATAAAGCATCACATACATTAATTTTAGGCTATGAGAATCAGAGAAAGCTGCCCTCACAAGCAATAAATGAGTGAGCATTTAGCACTCACGTTCCCCTTAGCACTTCTCTTCACAATAACTGTGTAAAACCTTAAAAATGTTCTTCACTCATTCACTTTGTCACTGACTTCCTGTTGTTTTTAATTTAGAGGTGTTTAAGTTCCCAACATATATGAGAAACATTTGTATGCAACAAACACCATATGTGTAGAATTCTGATACCTGTGTAGAGAGGTCTTACAGCACTTGATAGTAGGCATGTCAGTACAGAGGTTGTTCTGGCATCATCATTCATAATGATTCTCAAAAGGAATTTGGCCAATTTCATATTAAAATCCTTATGTCAGAAATGTATATTCAGAAATAAAACCACTGTTATATTTGAAGCCATGATACTTTTTTAGGAACTGAATCTCTCAAGTTTAAAGACATATGATCCATTCATAAGCATTCCAAAAGTGTTAAAGCTGGAGGGAATACTTAAAAATGGAGGACAGAAGGTAGTCACAAAGTACAGTAGAATAACAGGTAAGCAACTTTTGTCTAAATATTCTTTAAATCTGAAAGTGAAGCAAACACCACATTGACCACTTTCTACTCTCCTAACTTTTTTAGTATATAGCAGTAACCTGCAAGAAGGATATTTTTTAGTGTATGAGCTTTTTGTATTCAAAGTATTTTCTACACCAGTTACTATACTGTGACTTTGCTTTCAAATTACTGTCATTTTTTATTACACTTTTAAATCAAATTCTATTCCTGTATCACTTTTCAAAGACATTCTGACACCTCAGCTACTCATTCTAATCATTCCTGTCTATTGCTTGCAAGAATTTTAATTAGGAATTTCAGCAAGAACACTGTTAGTATCTGATTTCCCTTGTATATCATGAAATTCATCCCTCTCACTATGTTACCTTATTGTCCTGAATGACTGTCAGGAATATGCTCCTAGCATTTGAGTTTCCTCTTATTCATTTTTGTCTCTTACTCCGACCTGCTTATTAGCTACATGAATGTTGCCATTTTCCTTCATATTCATATGAGGCCCAATTTTCTCCTTTCTTACATCTCCCCTGCAGTTGTCCTCTATTTAAAATCTTTTGTGTTATATTTTAATAAATATTAACATTTTTGGTCTAAAATCCTCACCACTATGCATAGTGGTTCTATGATACCAGATGATGGCAAGAATGTACTCTCCTGGGCACATTCCCTTCATATTACTCTATGGCAGCTACAGCTACTTCCTTTAATGTATCTCCTCCAGTTGTTTTTATATGGCTTATCTTTTGAACTTGAAATTCTTCAGAGAAAAGAAAAATGTGCTTTTCAATAAAAAAAATCCTAAGCAAGTAAATATAAGGGTGCTTTCGATGATCCTACTTGATGTTTTATGAAGACGGGGGCATCTACACATCTTAAATCTGTTGCCTTTTGTAACCATACTTTTTGGCTACATTATTGGGTTATTATATCTATACCCCACTTCCATTCTGTTCCACATTCCAATCTGAACCAATCTGCAGCAGGAAATTCCCAGATCCATATCTTATGGATTGGTTGGTCTTTGGCATTGAGGGATGCATGATCTTTACCATGGCAGCTTGCATTTTCATATGATAATCTCAGAGAATAATTTCTTGGGTAGATGAGAAAGGATAAACATTTACATACAGAAAACTGGTGATGGACCATAGAAATGTGAATACAAAAACTTGCCAGCATTTAGCACTCTATGAGTACAGAATTAACTATTGAAAATACAGAGATATATCTTAAAATGTGAAAAAAGTGTCAAAACAACACATATATATATACATATATATGTGTGTCTGTCTGTGTGTGTGTATCAAATCCTTTGTGTATATAAGAATATTACACATACCACATATAAATAAGAAAATAAATGATAATAAATTTTATATGACAATTTGATTATCGTAAAAATATTTGGTAGGCTTTTGCCAAATCTTAATATCTATATCCATTTTGGGGCATTATTAACAAACTAAATTAGTGATCATTTAAATATTTGATGATATCTTCATTTAAATTAGTGAATAATATAAAAATGAAATAAAAAGATGTATTTCACAGCAGGCAGGAGATACCTGGAACCTGTTGCTGACTCACTGCTCTTGTCTCAGTGAGGCAGCTTCTGATTGACTGCCTGTGGGTTGTGGGTTTTCCACAACTGGCTTATCCAGACTTAGCCAGTTCTGGGAAACAGAAACTTAGGCCTAGTTTCCTGTACTGCCTGTTTAAAGCCTGTCATGGAGTTAGCCTGGTTCAATTCTCTCATTTACCCTATGAGTAAAGGGCCATCTAGAATTTTTGAGGAGTTAGGCTGATATTGTTTGACATTCATTGGCTGAATGGTGGAAATCCTAAATAAATTTAACTAAAATATTGGTTATACAGGAACTGCAAGTCAAACCAAGCATCAGTAGGATAAGAAGAGCAGTCACAATAGAATCAAGGTTACCCAGCCAAGGAGAACAGTTGAAAAGGGACTCATACTATCCCTGAGACTGTTCTTTCTATTTTTCTGTCTTGTAGTCCTTTCTGACTAAGGCCATGGATTCTTTAACCACCCCTGAATGGTCAATATAGAAACAACATTCCTTACCTAAGGCTGCATAGAGTCCTCCTGCCTCAAGATAAGAAACTCTAAGTCTCTTGTTCTGTAAGACTACTTCTGCCAGGGAGGATAGGAATCCTGCAGGACCATGATGGACTTTTCCATCTCTTGTATATTTGCATCTATATGCATTCATAGGACCTTCTAATTTTCATCTTAGGTTATTTGGGCTAAGGTCCCTATACTAGCAGATACAGCCATCCCTATGCCAAAGAAAAAGCCTAGAAACACAGCCAAAATGTCCGTTCTTTTTACGAGATTGAGTGAAGATGCTAGCTGGTTGAATATATCCTCCACAGAGGTGTAAATCACCCAATATAAGCTGAACCAGAACACAAAAATTCTCAGTCATAGACAGTACCAGGTCATAAATGCATGGGGTAAGCCATGAGGCACAATTCCACCAAATGTTCTCTAGGGCTAGCATGTATCCTGCAATGGTAGGGATTACAGAAGCAGAAATAGGCTGAGCATACCTTATCTCAAATGCAGAGTCCTGTCCTGTTATTGATTGTAGGGTTAGCTTATCTCTATGTGACTGTTTCTATCTACTCTGAGTATCATCTCTACTCTGTGAATAGATATTCACAGGGATAGCTATTGCTTCATGAAGAGCAGGGCACGGAAAATGTAAGCATAAGTAATAGTCTTGCATTAAGTTTGGAAAGAAGAACTTAAGAACCTTGAGAGTAGCTTCTAATAATTGCAGGTATACTACCCAGGTCGGTGGAATGGGTAATGCAGGATGTAGAAGTGGTTTAGGAGGCTATTGTATCAATGAAGAGGGATATCACTAGAGCAAGAGTGTGGTGGGTCCTGAAAAGGGAATTGATGGTGAACAGAAGCAGAGGTTGGGAGTGGTGATTCCTTTGGCCAAACTAATATGCTATAGGGGCCTAAGGGGACCATGGATCTCTCAAGGCTATGTTGGAGCAATTGGACAGTAAATAGGAGTCCTGCATCATAGCCAGAGATGTAAAATATTAGTCCCCATGTCTTACCAGCAGTCCAATTGCCCTTCTTGTCTGCAACTGGGAACTTAATAACAAGTTGTATCAAACCTCCTACTCATTCACAGATAGTAAGGGGTCTCAAAACAAAGTCTGCAAGTCTCTCTCTCTTAGGAGGCTGATTGTCATTTCTTATGCATGACCCAGCTAAGAGTATCTGTGTATCCCCAAATCAGGTCAGAGTGATGAGGTAATCTTTGGGAGGGAGGGGGTCTTCTAGTTTATCTACCCAGTAGATTTAAGTTCCCATGCCTTACAGAGAAGGACTCTGAACCTTTGGTTCACCGGCTCTGATCCCAAGAGTTCCCTGGGAAAATGTAAAAGTTCAAGAGCATATGCTCCCTCTGGAAAGTTGCAAGTGTACCAAGAAAGGGCTGTTGATCCCAGAGTTCCCATCCCTTATCCATTAGGTCACAAAGATCTACATGAAGGTCAGGGAACCAGGTGCCAGGCAGAGCTGAGTAGGTGTTAGAGTTGGCAATTAACTATCTGCCAGATAAGTTTCAGGAAACAGTGAGAGCTAGTGGCTGGTTCAGTAAAATGTAAACAGCAAGCAAATAGGATCAGTAGCACTGGAATCACATTTTCAGGTATATGGTGACCTTCCATTATTCTTGTGGTGGTTCATATGAAAGTTTCCTCCAACTGGACCCCAACTGCTGTGTCATTCTCTCTCCCAGCAATCTTAATGTGTGAGGGATATATCCATGTCTGGTACCTGTATACCTTAACAGCTGTCAGGCTTGGCCAGGACCAGGTCCTTTCCAGTAAAGTTCCAGTCTTGTGGTTATGTCCTCTAATCCAGACTTCATCACCTGCTTCAAAGCAGTGGGGATTAGGTGAAGGAGTATCTAAAAAACTTGGCAGATGCCAGGCCAGAGTTCCTTTCAGACCTTGTAGAGGTCCTCCAAAAGATTCAAAGAAATTATGTTGGCTATATTCAGATATAATATCAGATTGGTGGTTAGGCAGCTCAGAGGTAAACTCCCATATAGAATCTTAGAGGGGGTGAGACCCAAAGTATAAGGGGTAATTTTAGCTCTATATAAGGCATACGGCACCCAGTTACTGCCAGTTTCAAGAGTTAATTTGATCAAAACCTCCTTCAGTATCTGATTCATCCTCTCTATCTTTCCTGAGTTGTAGGCAAATACAATGTAATTTCCAATTGGTCACAAAGATTTGTGTCAGATGAATGCTGGTCCATTGTCAGACCCAAGCAGATCAAAACCATACCGGGGTATGATGCCTTCCAGAATCTTCTTTGACACTGTGTTGGCAGTCTCCTTTTTGGGGTATGCTTCTATTCATCCTGAAATCTTATCTATAAAAACTACTAGATACTTATATCCATGTGTTTCTGTCTTTACCTCTGTATAAACTATTTCCTGGGGTACTCTGATTAATGCTTGAGAAGTTCATGGCATGGCAAGTAAGACAATTTGAGATTATCTCATTGACCAAGAGTTCTAAGTTAAATATTTTGTGTTTTGCTCCTTGTCACAACTCCTTTAAATCTTTTTGACATAGGTGTGAAGCCTGATGAACTTGCTGGATGAACTGCTAAGCAAAATTCCTAGGCAACGGTCAGTAACCATGCATTTCTTCTGAAAATTCTCTTGCATTTGAATTGATCTTGTTTGTCTTTAGCAGTGTTTTGGGAGATGGTATGAGCATACTGGGTGGCAGAGTTTCCAGGATGTGAGTGGTGGAAGCCCGGGCTCCTTCCATTGCATCTGTGCCAGCTAGCCAGTTTCCTTGGTCTGTTTCTAATGTCTTTTTCTACTGTCCACAAAATGATGGTTGAGTCTTATTGAATTTTTTTCTGCCCAGACCTTGGGGGCTTACACAAGAAACTTCAGGAGCAATGGGCTTGGAGATGGAGCTCATTGAGGGAATAATTTCTACTCTTCTTCTAGGGCCAAGGTTATAACATGGGTGGGATCGTTCTTATCTAGCACTTCTACTTCCACTGGGTCAAATGAATTTGGACTCCAATTTTGGTGCAGAGGTGTCTGCCCAACAAGGAATATAGACATCCAGGGATGACAATAAATGATTGGGTTATCTCTCCCACTCGTAAGTTCACCTTTTTTTCAGGTAGTCCATGAATAAGGCTTAGTGCCTATTGTGCCTTGTACCCATGTTTTTGATTTGACAATGGCACCAGTGGTTGTTTCAAAACAAAATGTTGTGCCTCCATGTATACCAGAAAGTATAAGTGCTTTCCCTTCACTTTTAGTGTAACCTAGGTTACATGGACGTGGACTCATGCTTGATGGCCTCAGTCATTTAGTTCTAATTCCAGAAATTTGGGCCCCCTCTTTGATTTTTTTCTTAGGACATTCATGCTTCCAAAGACATTTGTCCTTGCACATTGGTCTCTCTCTAATGGACAATCTCTTTTAGATGGGGCTGGCTTAACTTTGCCCCTTCCATGAAATAGGTTTTTCAGCTTTCTCTCATCAGGCTGTCTGTGATTCATGAAGGTGAGCCACACTTTCTTTAGTCCTCTGGTCTGTTGATCCTTAGGGATCTCCTGGTTGTTGAAAAAATTTTTACCTATAGCCACTAATTCAGTCATTTGCTTAACTGAAAAGTTGTCCAAGTGCTGAAGTTTCCAAGAGATGTCAGAGGCAGCTTGGTTAGAAAAGCCATATTGACAGATGACTGGCTTTCTCTAGCTTCTGAGTCAAAGGGAGTGTAAGTTTGGTAAGCCTCAAACAATCTTAATTCTCCTTTCCCTGCATTATCTGGCTTAACTTAGATAAATTTGTGGGCTGCCTAGTGGCCTCTTGGAAGCCCTCCATCAGAATCTGATGGTAGATGTGGAACTTCTCCTTACTTTCAACAGAGTTAAAATCTGAATTGGGTCAAGCCAAAGGAGAGCTACATCAATATTAGCCTGGATCCAAATGGGAAGCACATTTGCTCCTGGAACCAATTTCTGGGCAGCTCTTACAATTCTTTCCTTTGTCATGAAGAGGACCTAGAGCAGTTCCTGACAGTCATCCCAGGTGGGCTGATCAGTGAGCTTGATTGAATGTAAAAGAGCTATGAGAGCTGTGGGTCTCTCTGAATTTAGGGTATTCTGAAATTTCCAACTGCAAAGGTCATTATTGGATAATAGGTCATTAACCATCTCCCCTGGGCATCTTGGGGCCCTGTAACCCAGAGGGGTAGGGCTATAATAGAGCCATCCCTCTGAGATGAGTGGGCCTGAGTATGGGGTGATCTTCAGGTGGAGTCAGGCAAGTCTGAGGCATCATGGGCTACTCTTCTCTCTGCCTACACTGGAAGGGACATAAAGGGTCTCAACAAACAGGGGACTTCTCAACCAGGTGATATACAGCACCTGTTCTGGGTGGCTCCTAGCCTCATAGACAACATTCCTCACCTTGTAAATAGTGGAGAGATGAAAAGTTTCCTTCTTAGGCCATCCTGCTTTCTTTTTGGGTCATTCATTCTTCCAAAATATGGTGAGTTTGCTGGGACAAAAAAATCAGACCTGAGTTTTCTGACATTCAGCAGAATTTCTTAAAATGGTTTACAGCTAAGCAGAATGGGGTGTTCTGTGCCTGTCCCATCTTATGTATCAAAGATAAACTTTGGATAAGAGGAAAAAAAAGCACAAACAGAATTCACACAGATAGATATAAAAATAAATGAAACCAGAAATGAAAAGGCTGGTCATCCTTCCTGTGCACAGGAGTGCCAGAAACCCATGCTCACTTCAGAAATCTGATGAGAACTAGCAAGTCTCCTATTCCTGGTAGGATGTTGGGAGCATCCTTCTTAACTCCTGTCTGGGTGACAAAATATGCATCTAATGCATCTGCTTTGTTTCTCTCAGCATCCAGATTAAAAATGGAACAGAAACAGAGACAACCTGCCTCTAGAAGATCAGAGAAACACTCAATTATTTGGGTCAGAGTTCTCCAGTAAATCGCAGGTGATCTGCCCAGTGTATGCATCTGTGTTTTGACAAAGAATGATACCCCAGACTTAAAAGGTATGCAAAAGCAATGAGTGCTTTTTGAGAAATCCACCATGCATGGGTCTGCCACTGTCAAAATAAAGATGTACTCGTGAACTTGGAGAAGGTTCAATTTAAAGTAGATTAGGAGAATTCCAAGAAGGGGTAGGTGACCTCTCCCTTGATTGGTTGGCTCAATATCTAGGAGTATGGGTGCTTTAGGATTGTCTATGGCTCTGGGAACTTTCCTGATCTGGTACTGGGAGTTCTGGCTGAAACTTTTGCTGAGTCACTGCTCTTGCCTCAGGCATGGTGGTAGGACAGCTTCTGATGGTGAGACAGCTTCTGATTTACTGCCTGTGGGCTGTTATGCCCAGTTCTGACAAAGGCAAAAGACTCAATTCACTCTATTAGATCACCATGCACATGGAAACTAAATAATGCTCTACTCAATGATAACTTGGTCAAGGATGAAATAAAGAAAGAAATTACAGGCTTTTTAGAATTTATTGAAAATGAAAACACCTCCTACCAAGACTTATGGAACACAATGAAAGCAGTGGCAGGAGGAAAACTCATAGCTTTAAATGCCTCCAAAAAGAAAACGGAGAGAGCTTACACTAGAACCTTGTCAACACACCTGAAATCTCTAGAACAAAAAGAAGCAAATACACCAAAGGGGAGTAGAAAGCACTAAATAATCAAACCAAATAGAAAAAAAAAGTCAAAAAAACCAGGAGCTGGTTCTCTGAGAAAATTAACAAGAATAACTCTTAGCAGACTATCCAGACTGCAAAGAGACAGAATCCAAATTAATAAAACCAGAAATGAAAAGGGAGACATAACAATGAAATATTTCTTAAAATAACTCTTTTGTTTGTTGAATATCAACAGTTGAAAATATTAAAAACATTCTACAAACATCATGGAAATATTACTGAAAATTTTTCTCATTGGGTTAAAATTTGCATTTTCTTAATGTTTAACTTCAAAGGGTTTTTGCTATTTTGAAAAATTTAAAATATACTTATTGCTATAATAATCTCTCTCCTATAAACAGTTAAATTTTTTAATGTAAACTGATTGATAGACAATGTACACAGATATATACTACTCTCTCACTATATCTGGTAGTATCTTATAAGGGCTTTTTAATATATTTATTTTTTCTCTTTTTTTTGTTTTTTGGTTTTTTGAGAAAGGGTTGAATATATTTCTTAATGATTCATTTTTAAAATCTGATGCTATTTTACTGCACTTAACTCCCCATAAATATTTTGTGACCATTCCTGCCCAAGGAGGGGTGTCTGCCCGGGAACAGTCTCAAGGCCAGAGCTACAAGGTGAGCCATCTTTGCTCTGGTGCACTACCGGGGAGAGGGCAGATTGGAGAGGTGTCACAGATTCTGGGCTCCAGTCTGCGCTGCCAAGAGTATGGACCACTGAAACTACAAAGCTTCAGGATAGACAGAAGCAACCTAACTTCTAGGACAGACTCTATTTCGGGTTCCAGAAATTTGGGCACCCTCTTCTTCAGAGGAAAGGTGGCCACCTGTGAGGGTTCTGTCTGCCAGAGAAGGTGAGAGATTCATATTGTGTCCAGGGTTCCTCAGTGGCTACACTGTGCAGGTGAGTGAATAATCTGCAGAGGCAACACATTTTCTGGCACAGGCCCTGTTTTGGGCCTACATCATCAGCAAGGAGGCAGATCTGAATGACAGCCCTCTGTGAACATTCCCTGCTAGAAAAGAGCTTCCCTGCAGAGAATAATCTGACCACTGAGACTCAGGAGAGAGCTGGACTCCCAGGACTGCCTACAGCAGATAACTGAATCACAGGAGGAACAATATCCAACCAGAGACAACTATAGCAACTAAATCCAGGGATCACCAAATGGCAAAAGGCAAA
>NC_034602.1:2810298-2841869 GCF_900095145.1 Mus pahari | reverse complement strand
AAGAAACAAGCTGGAGTAGCCCTTCTAATATAGAATAAAATCAAATTTCATACAAAATTATTCAAAAAAGATAAGGAAGGACACTTTGTACTTGTAAAACGAAAAAAAATCTACCAAATTGAACTCTCAATTCTGAACAGCTATACTCCAAATGCAAAGGCACACATTCATAAAAGAAACTTTAAAAAAGATCAAAGCAAACATAGTAACTCACTCAATAATTGTGGGAGACTTCAGTACTCTATTCTCATGCATTGGACTGATCCTGGAAACAAAAACTACACAAAGACACAGTGACACTAAGAGAAGATATAAATCAAATGGATTTAATAGATAACTATAGTACATTTCATCCTAAAACAAAAGAACACCTTCTTCTCAGCAACTCACAGTACATTCACCAAAATTTACCAAATAACTGGTCGCAAAATAAGTCTCAACAGATACAAGAAAAGTCACATATCCCATGTATCCCATCAGATCATCACAGGCTAAGGCTGGTCTTCAATAGCAAAGAAAAACAAACAAACAAAACAAAACAAAAGAAAGCTCAAATACACATGGAAACTGAACAACACTCTACTAAATGATAACTTGGTGAAGAAAGAAATAGTGAAAGACATAAAAGGCTTTTCAGAATTTCAAAAGGCACAACATATTAAAATTCATGGGACACAATGAAAGCAGTGGTAAGAAGAAAACTCATAGCTTTAAGTGCCTCCAAAAAGAAACTGGAGAGAGCATACACTAGCAGCTTGAGAGCACACCTGAAAGCTCTAGAACAAAAAAGAAGCAATACACAAAAGAGGAGTAGACAGTGTGGAATAATCAACCTCATGGTTGAAATCAACCAAGTAGAACAAAAAAGAATTATAGAAAGAGTCAACAAAGCCAGGAACTGATTCTTTGAGAAAATCAGCAAGATAGATCAACCTTTACCCAGACAAACCAGAGGGTACAGAGACCTCCAAATTAAAAATCAGAAATGAAAAGGTAGATACAACAACAGAACCTGAAGGAGGAGAACAATGGCTTCCCTTTGGTTCTGGCCTGAAAGGGTCAGAGCAGTTAACCAGGGGAAAGTTCAGGGGCCGTCCCTCCTGGAAGGGAGGGATGTCCTAACATAACTTTGTGTGGGCCAGTGTTTTTCTTTGTTCCTAGTTAAGAGTTAATATTTATGCCGGAGAGGAGGATTTCCTTGGGACTGCTGATAAACAGTTCCTTCTTCTGAAGAAGTTCTTATTATGAGAAAATGAATCCAAGAATGATACCATTGTGTGTTAAGTGTAACTGAGTAAAGATATTATTTTTTGAGCAAAAATTGCAAAGTCATACCCCATGTTTGTAAGGTAGAAAAATCAGTAAAGCTTTGCTACTTGGCACCAGAGTGGTAGTCTGTTTATCTCTTTAAGGCATTCACGAAGCTGGTCTTCATCACCTGAGGAAATTAAAAAAATTAATCATATACTACTATAAAAACCTATAGTCAACAATACTGGAAATCTAGATGAAATGGACAATTTTCCAGGCAGATACCAAATACCAAAGTTAAATCAGTATCAGACAAACCATCTAAACAGTCCCGTACCCCTAAAGAAATCTCTGCAGTCATCAATAGTCTCACAACCAAAAAAAGTCCAGGACCAGATGGGTTTAGTGCAGAATTCTGTCAGACCTTCAAAGAAGACCAATACTCATCAAACAATTCCACAAAATATACACAGAAAAAACACTACCCAATTTGCTTTATGAAACCACAATTACACTTATACCTAAACCACACATAAAAACAACAAAAAAGAGAACTTCACAGCAATTTTTTTAAGAATATCATTACAAAAATACTCAATAAAATTTTCACAAACCAAATCCAAAAATATAAAAAAATAGTCATCTGTCATGATCAAGTAGGCTTCAACTCAGGGATGCAGGGATGGTTCAATATATGGAAATCCATCAACATTATCCACTATATAAACAAATTCAAAGGGAGAAAAAAAACACCACATGATCATCTCATTAGATGCTGAAAAAGCATTTGACAAAATTCAACAATCCCTTAATGGGAAAAGTCTTGAAAAGATCAGGAATTCAAGGCCTGTATCTACTCATAGTAAAAGCAATATATAGCAAACCAGTAGCCACCATCAAACTAAATGGAGAAAAACTAGAAACAATCTCACTAAAATCAGGGACTAGACAGGACTGCCAACTCTCTTCCTATCAACTCATTATAGTACTTGAAGTCCTAGCCTGAGCAATTAGACAACAAAAAGAGATCAAAGGAATACAAATTGGAAAGAAATTAGTCAAAATATCACTGTTGGCAGATGATATGATAGTATACTTAAGTGACCCCAAAAATTCCACCAGAGAACTCCTACAGCTGATAAAAAAATAAATAACTTCAGAAAAGTTGCTGGACATAAAATTAACTCAAGCAAACAAGTAACTTGTCACTACTAAACAGTCTGACAAAGAAATTAGGAAAATGACACCCTTCAGAATAATCACAAATAATATACCTTGGTGTGACTTTAACCAAGTAAGTTAAGATCTCTATGTCAAGAATTTCAAGTCTCTGAAGGAAGAAATCAAAGAAGATCTCAGAAGATGGAAAGCTCATCCACGCTTATGGATTAGCAGGATTTGTATAACAAAAATGGCCATCTTGCCAAAAGCAATCTACAGATTCAATGCATCCCTCATCAGAATTTCAACTCAATACTTCATAGAATTAGAAAGAGCAATTTGCAAATTCATTTGGAATAACAAAAACCCATGGAAAACTATTCTCAACAATAAAAGAACTTCTGGTAGAATCACCATCCCTGACCTCAAGCTGTAAAAAAGAACAATAGTGATTAAAAAATTGCATGGCATTGGTACAGACACAGGGAGGTATATCAATGAAATAGAATTAAAGACCCAAAAATGAACCCACAAACCTATGGTCACTTGATCTTTGACAAAGGAACTAAAACCATTCATTGGATAAAAGACAGCATTTTCAATAAAAGTTGATGGTTTAACTGGTAGTCAGCATGTGGAAGAATACCAAATGATGCATTCTTCTCTCCTTGTACAAAACTCAAGTCCAAATGGGTCAAGGACCTCAACATAATACAGATATATTGAATCTGATAGAAGAGAAAGTGGAGAAGAGCCTTGAACACATGGGCACAGGAGAGATTTTCATGAATAGGACACCAATGGTTTATGCTCTACGACGAACAATAGACTAATGGAACCTCATGAAATTGAAAAGCTTCTGTAAGGCAAAGGACACTGTCAATAGGACAAAAATGACAACCAACAGATTGGGAAAAGATATTTACCAATCCAACATCCTATATAGGGCTTATATCCAATATATACAAAGAACTCAAGAAGTTAAACCCCAGAGAATCAAAGAACCCTATTAAAAAAATGACATAGATAGCTAAATAAAGAATCCTTAACTGAAAAATATCAAAAGGCAAGAAGCACCTAAATAAATGTTCTACATCCTTAGCCATCAGGGAAATGCAAACCAAAACAACCCTGAGATTCCACCTTACACTACTTAGAATGGCTAAACTCAAAACCTCATGTAACAGCACATTCTACTGAGGATATGGAGAAAGAGGAACATTCCTCCATTGTTGATGGAATATAACCACTATGGAAATTAGTTTGGCAGTTCCTCAGAAAATTGGACATAGTACTACCTGAGGACCCAGCTATACCACTCCTGGGCATATATTCAGATTTTCCAACATACAACATGTTACACTATGTTCATAGCAGCCTTATTTATAATATGCAGAAGCTGGAAAGAACCCAGATGTCCTTCAACAGAAGAATGGATAAAGAAAATATGGTACATTTACACAATGGAGACCTACTCAATTATTAAAGACAATGACTTCATGAAATTATTAGGCAAACTTATGGAACTAGAAAATATCCTGAGTAAGAGAACCCAATCCCAAAAGAACACATATGGTATGGACTCACTGATAAGTGGGTATTAACCCCAAAGCTCGGAATACCCAAGAAACAATTCAAAGACCACACAAAGTTCAAGAATAAGGAAGACCAAAGTGTGGATGCTTAGGTACTTCTTATAAGAGGGAACAAAATACTCACTGGAGGAAATACAGAGACAAAGTACGGAGCAGAGAATGAAAGAAAGGACATCCAGAGACTGCTCCACCTGGTGTTCAATCCCATATACAGTCACCAAACCCAGACAGTATATGGATACCAAGAACTATTGATTAGTGCACTAACACAGAAGACTAGGATCACAAAAGACATGTATTACAGACACATATTAGAAGGGAAGGCAAGAACCTGGCAGGATTGGGGAAAGCATAAGAAATTGTAGGTAACAATAATTAAAATTCACTATATGCATGTATCAAATTTTTAGAGAATGGATATAACACAATTTTTTAAATTTATGAAAAACAACTATGTATAGTAAATATCCCATGAATACCTGCTTTGAGGCGTCACTTTCATAACTGCCTAAGCAGGAAGATGGGGCATTATAGCCCTCATTTTAGAACCTAAGAAAGAAACACTATTGACACTATACAGTGTTGAACAGAGGCCAATGGGATTGATTTGGCCAAAGGTCTGCTTCTGTCTTTGCCTTTTACTAACTGTTCATGTGTTCAAAGAGATAATTTATTTTTCAATTAACTACAATTTTAATGATTATGAAAGAACCTTCAATTTTCTGTGGTTTTGCCTTGTTTCTGTGAAGCCTAAAAACACATACCATCTGGCTCATTGAGAAAAAATAATTGTCATCTTTGGGAGACTCAATCATTGGGCTGCAACTAACACTCCTCTGTTGTTTCTATTCATTATAATCAGCTATGACACAGCTTGGTGATTTGGACTTGAAAAATGATATGAAAGGGCCACTATAACCATATACTATTGATGTAGAGAGGAAACTCTGAAAACTTGTGTCTTTTATTGCTTCTCTTGTACCTTGTACATGAGATCTACAAGGTAGCATGAGTCTATATGTGCTCACTTTACTATCTACAATAAACTATTAAAATACTTTCCATTCTCATCACCTTATGATTCCATAAGGAACAATGAACAGGTGATGTACAAATGGAAAACTCTAATATCACAAGTATTCTGCTTTAGTATCTATCATTGTTCCCATAGTCTGGTCCCAATAAGTATCAGCAGAAATCAAAGTGTTTACCTAGCTGGGAACTTAAATGAACTTTTGTCTCGGGATTGCAGTATAGGAGTAAAGAACAGAGCCCAAACTACTTACTGTTCATAAGGATTCATGCAAAGATTGTATGAAGAAAATTTTCATCTGAAACAATATTATTTTATTGAGTGTTATTAGCTATTTCATATTGGAAGGAGAAGACATAGAAATGTTTCAATAACATTAAACACTTTTTAGTTAAATGGCTTTAGTCAGAAACTTTATTAGAAGCAAAAATGTGCTTCTAAAAACATGCTAGGAACATGTTAACACCAGTCCAACATGGAGTAAATGGCACATAGTACTTCCAGAAATATCAGGTGATGCAAAATTTCTCTTTGTTGATGATGTGTTACTATGCTTTGTTTTAATCAAATGATTTGTACTTATGAGAACAGAAATTTCAAATAATTACCCCAAAGGAATGCTACCTACCACCTAGAAGCACTTCCTCCCCTGTGAATCAGCACTAGTTAATGTGAAGAAGTGAGCCATTCCTCCTAGATATATATTATGCCCATTTGGCCATTTCCTTTTTATATTTTAATTTCCATGCAAAAGTCAGGCTTTTGAGTATACTTGACATTGTATCATTCTTTCCTCATCCAACATACATTAAGAAAATTTATTTACTTACATTTATTCAGTTGTATATATGTGAACTTTCTTTATTACATGTGTATCATCTATAGAGAGGCCAGTAATTTGCACTGAATTTATTGATTTATTTTATGTATATGAGTATTGTAGTTGTCTTCAGACACACCAGAAAAGGTCACTGGATCCTATTATAGATGGTTAGAAGCCATCATGTGGTTGCTTGGAATCACACTCAGGACCCCTGGAAGAGCAGTCAGTGCTCTTAACCATTGATTCATCTCTCCAGCCCTGAGCAGTGGATTCTTTCATACTGGAGTTGTAGAGAGGTTTGAGATGATGTGTAAGAGATGGGTACTCGACTTGGATCCTAAGCAAGAACAAAAACTTCTCTTTAAATGTTAAACCATCTCTCTAGACCCCTACATATTTTATAAGCACATAGTTTTCAATTAAGAAATCATTCCTCTTGATGTCCTGTCTTTTTACTGGAGGTAGACTCTACAAGTTCCCTCTCCCCACTGTAGGGTATTTAATCAGAGTTCCCACTCTTTGACAGCTGAAGATCTCTCACCTCCCAGGTTTCTGGTACATTCAAGAGGGTCCTCCGACCTCCTACTCCCCAAGGTTGCCAGTTTCCATTCTTTCTGCTGGCCCTCAGGGCATCAGTCCTGTACCCTGCCCCCACAATACCTGACCATGTTCCCCTCTTCCCCTTCCTTTCCCGTTTCCCACCTAATCCCTCCCTCCTATGATTGCTTTTTTCTCCCTCCCAAGTTGGCTTGAGGTCCTCACTCAGGTCCTTCAGCTTGTTAGCCTTCTTGAGTTCTATCTATTTTTATCCTGGGAATTTTGTACATTTTTGGCTAATATTAACGTATTAGTGCATACATTCCATTCATAATCTTTTGGGTATGAGTTACCACACTAATGATGATAGTTTCTAGTTCTATCCATTTGCTTGCAAAATCGTGTTATTATTCTTTTTAATAGCTGAGTGGTATTCCGTTGTTTAAATGAACCATATTTTCTGTATACCTTCTTCTCTTGTGGGGCATCTGGGTTGTTACTAGCTCTGGATATCACAAATAAGGCTGCTATGAATATAGTAGAAAACAAGTTGCTGTTGCAACATGGTGGGGCATCCTTTGGGTAAATGCCCAAGAGTAGTATAGCCAGTTCTTCAGGTACATCTATTTCCAATATTCTGAGGAATCTCCTGATTGATTTCCAGGGTAGTTTTAACAGTTTGCAATCCCACCAGCCCAAAACTCTAACCCAGAATTGTTCCTGTCTGAAAAAACTTCAGGAACAAAAGTGCCTAGGGAAAAAGAGGTTCAGTGACAGGCCAAAATTGAGATCCAGCTGGGGTAGGCAGCAAGGCCTGACACTATTACTGATGCTATAACGTGCTTACAACCTGGGGCCTATCATGATAGCCCACTGAAAGGCCCAAAAAGCAGCTCAATGAGTCAGATACAGATCTTTACACCAAACCAATGCATATAATCTGGTGACCCATGAAGCTGAATTAGGGAAAACCTGAAAGAAGCTGAAGAGAAGGGTAACCATATCTGAAGACCAGCAGTCTCAAGTAACCTTGACCCCTGGAATCTCTCAGACATTAAGCCACCAACCAGGCAACATACACAAGCTGATATGAGGCCCCCAACACAGATACAGCAGGGGACTGCCAGGTCTGGACTCAGTCAGAGAAGATGCACCTGACCCTCAAGAGTCTTGGGTCCATAGGGAGTGGGGAGATTTGTGGGGGCAGTGGGGACATTCTCTTGGAGACAGTGCGAGATGGGAGGTGTGTGATGTGGAACTGTCAGAGGGTTGATCTGGTGGCAGATAAAGCCTGAACTAAAGAATAAAGAAAGAAAAAAAAAAGAAAAATTAAACAGAACAAAAGAAAAGAAAAGAAAAGAAAAGAAAAGAAAAGAAAAGAAAAGAAAAGAGAAAAAGAAAAAGAAAAACAGAGAAGGAAGAAGCCATTCCTTATAAGCCTGGTTGTCATGGAAGTCATTATGTAGACCAGACTGGACTCAAACCCACAGAGACTGACTTGACTCTGTCTCCTCAGTGCTGGTATTAAAAGGGTGCACCACCATGCACAGCTGTCATTAATACTCTTGGTTTACATATCTTATGTACACTTAATTTGCTTGAAGTGATCAAGACTCTATCCATAAACTCAGTGTTCCAAACACATTGGTTTTTGGTACCTCAGACCTCAGAGGTCCTATGCAAGCTGCAGGTCTCTGGACTTCTTTTTCTAAAGATCTTTTTTTTTTTTTTTAAGATTTATTTATTTATTATATGTAAGTACACTGTAGCTGTCTTCAGAAACTCCAGAAGAGGGCATCAGATCTTGTTACGGATGGTTATGAGCCACCATGTGGTTGCTGGGATTTGAACTCTATACCTTCGGGAGAGCTGTCGGGTGCTCTTACCCACTGAGCCATCTCGCCAGCCTGTTTCTGGACTTCTAACACTCTGCAGAGAGGTGTGAATTATTGTGATATTTGTCACTTAGTTCATCCACAGTACAAAATGTCATCTGAAATACACAGCTCTAACTTTTGAAACTCATTTTACATTCTATTCAGGGAAAGACTGAAATGGATTCTGGTGGGTTTCTTTTCATGTATTTTTTTATACTTATCCTTCAGATAGAAAAATGTTACAGAATTGTCTAAATAAAGACTGGTCTCACCTTCCCTCTTGACCTCTGTCTATCTGGTCTCTAAATTGATGTGGTAAAAAAATAGCTTTCTTTATTTACAGCATGTCCTAAACAAAAATAACAGTTTTCTGTGCACACTAATATCTGTTTTAGCTGTGTGTCATGTCAATGTAATAAGATCTGACAGCTCTTTGGAAAAGAAGTTGAAAGTGGCCTTACTCATGTGGAAATCTAGTAGCTACTGGCTGTCATTGTCTTTTGTCAGCATAGCCCCAAACCACCATCAAAGCTGTTTCTTGTGTCATAGAGGTACAGTGTGCGACAGAGGAGATATTGTTTACTCTGGTAAAATCCCTATTGTTTAGCATAGTCAGTCTTTTAATGACTGAATTTATGAAGGAGGTTGCTACTTTTTCAGTCTTTTATTCAGTTAAAATTCATACTGGAAAAAGCAAAAAATGAAAATAGCTGCATGTTCAGTAGTCAATTCCTTATGTTTTTTTCCTTGTTCTATGGTAGAATGTCATATTCCATAATATCACCAGTATCCTATCTACCTTTGACATTCTTTTTCAGTTTGCATCAAATAAGAGGCAAGATTCTCAACATCAAACTTCAAAATGGTGCCAGAGGGACCTCTTAGACTTGTTAGTGTTAACTTTTCAGTTCCTAGTGTTTTCTCTATAGTCTCTTTGTAGAGATGGCAAATTTCTAACTATTAAAAGCTAGGACTGTTCAGTAAAGCAATACCTGTTCACACAGTTGTTTAATATTAACATCATGCTTCATGCTAAACGAAATCAATTTTCAGAGTAAACTAAGTTCTAGAACGAAGGTAAGTATCTTTTCACAGGAAAGAAGAATCATGAGAAAAGTTGTGTGTGTAAGCACGTTCTGGAAAAATGAGTTGAATTTTCTGTGGAGGAGATGTGCCATGATGTAACCTTAATTTTTCAAGTGCTTTAAGAAAAAAGAAAGTTCAAAGCAAATTCAAACACAGAGGAGAGTAGGCTGCTTCTGAAAAGCCTTCATTTTGTATACAGTCAGTACAAATCTTTAAAGTAAAACTGAAACTTACACATCACTTCTGCCAAAGAAGGTTCTCTTTTTCCATTTCTCTGAGGAGATTAGGCTCTTCCCCACTCTCTGTTCTATTAGTTTCATGGTGTATGATTTTATGTGGAGGTCCTTGATCCTCTTGGACTTGAGCTTTGTACAAGGAGATAAGAATGGATCAGTGTGTGTTCTTCTACATATTGACCTCCAGTTGATCCAGCGCCTTGTGTTGAAAATGTTGTCTTTGTCCCACATCCTTCTGCAACCAAATAACACCCAGGAAAGTGCTGGTCTCCCCAGGAGTGCTGTTACAATGAAGATCATAGGCTCTCATGCCCACAGGAGGGGCAATCTCCAGTCAGAGAGAGAAAGACCAACTAACACCATGTATAACCAGGTTGTAAGAGATAAGCACAAGAACATAAACAACAGAAACCAAGGCTACTTGGTATCATCAGAACCCAATTCTCTCACTACAGCAAGTCCTGTATATACTAACACACTAGAAAAGGAAGACTCTGATTTAAAATCACGTCTCATGAGGATGATAGATGACTTTAAGAAGGGCATAAATAACTCCCTTAAAGAGATACAGGAGAACACAGGTAAACAGGTAGAAGCACTTAAAGAGAAAACACAAAAATCCCTTAAAGAACTACAGAAAGAAGTAACTGAAAAGGTGAAGAAATTGAACAAAATCATCCAGGATCTAAAACTGGAAATATAAACAGTAAAGAAATCACAAACAGAGACAACACTAGATATAAACAACCTAGGAAAGAGATCAAGAGTCAGAGATGCAAGCATCACCAACATGATACAAAAATTAGAGGAGAGAAAAAAGCTCCAAGACCAAAAAAGGGAAATATAAAAAATAAAGAAATCACAAATAGGGGCAACTCCAGAGATGGAAAACCGAGGAAAGAGATGAGGAGCTATAAATGCATGAATCACCAACAGAAAACAAGTGATGGAATATCAGGTGTAAAAGATACCATAGAAGATATGTACACATCCATCAAACAAAATGCAAAGAGTGAAAAGTTCCTGTCTTAGTTAGAGTTTCTATTCCTATACAAACATCATGACCAAGAAGCAAGCTGGGGAGGAAAAGGTTATTCAGCTTACATTCAGCACTAAAAGAAGTCAGGACTAGAATTCGAGCAGGTTAGGAAACAGGTGCTGATGTAGAGGCCATGGAGAGATGTTTCTTACTGGCTTGCTTACCCTGGCTTGCTCAGCTTTGCCCAGGATAGCACCACCCATGATGGGCCCTCTCCCCTTGATCACTAGTTAAGAAAATGCCTTAGAGCTGGTTCTAATGGAGGCATTTCCTCAACTTAAGCTCCTTTCTCTGTGATAACTCCATCCTGTGTCAAGTTTTCACAGAAACCTAGCCAGTATAGTTCCTAAACAAAATGAGCCAGGAAATTTGAGAAAAAATAAAGAAAACAAACCTAAAAATAGTAAGAATGGAAGAAGACTCCCAGTTTAAGGGTCCAGAGAATGCCTTCAACAAAACTATAGTAGAAAACTTCTTCCTTATGCTAAAGAAAGAAATGGCCATAAACATACAAGAAAACTACAGAATACCAATTAGATTGGACCAAAAAGGAAAAATCCTCCCAGAGTATAATAATCAAAACACTAAGTGTACAGAACAAAGAAGGAATATTAAAAACTGTAAAGGAAAAAGGCCAAGTAACGTACAAAGGCAGACCTATCAGTATTATACCAGGCTTCTCAAGAGTGATAGGTTAACAATCAGAAGCTCTTCAACAGACACAGATGCTGTCCCAGGATACTATACCCAGAAAAACTCTCAATCACTGTACATAAAGAAACCAAGGTATTCCTTGATGAAATCACGTTTAAATAGTATCGTTCTATTAATCCAGACCAACAGAGGATAACTGAAGCAAAACTCAATCACCCAAGAAAATCAAAAAACATTAATAATCTCACAGCAATCTCAGAAGAAGAGCATCAAACATGCACAATACCACCACCATCACCAACAACAACAACAGAAAACAAACAAACAAACAAACAAACAGGAACTAACAATCACTGGTCTTTAATAACTTTCAACATCAATGGAATCAATTCCTCAATAAAAACAACACAGCCAAACAGTCTGGATATGTAAACAGGATCCATAATTGTGCCACATCCAAGAAATACAATTCAGCAATAAATAAATAAATAATGAAATAAATAATGAAATAAATAAAAAAGACAGACACTACCTCAGAGTTAAGAGATGGAAAAAAAGTTTTCCAAGCAAATGGACCCAAGAGACAAGCTAGAGTTGCCATTCTAATATCCAATAAAATAGACTTTTAGCGAAAAGTAATCAAACAAAATGGTAAAAGATACTTCATATTCATAAAAGGAAAATTCCACCAAGAGAAAGGTTCAATTCTGAACATCTATGCCCCAAATGCAATAGCACCCACATTTGTAAAAGAAAATTTATTATAGCTCAAAACGCATTGAACCTCACACAATAATATTGGGAGACTTCAACACCCCACTTTTACCAATAAACATGCTGTTGAAAGAGAAACTCAACAGAGACATGGTGAAACTAAGAGAAATTATTAATCAAATTGATTTAATAGACATCTACAGGACAATTCACTTGCAAATGAGAGAGTATACCTTCTTCTTAGCAACTCATAGAACTTCCCCCAAAATTGACCACATAATCAGACACAAAACAAGCCTCAAAAGATACAAGAAGATTAAAATAATACCATGCATTCTACCACATCAACAGGGTCTAAGGTTAGATTTCAATAACAACAAAAGCAACAGAAAGCCTACATACCCATGGAACTAAACAGTAGTCGGCTCAACAACATGTTGTTCAGGAAAAAAAAAAAAAAGAAAGAAAGAACTTTATAGAATTCAATGAAAATAAAGACACAGCATACCCAAATACATGGGAAACAATGACAGTAGTGTTAGGAAAATTTAGAGCACTAAGGGTCTTCATAAAGAAATTAGAGAGATCCCATGCAAGTAATTTAACAGTACTCCTGAAAACTCAAGAACAGGAAGAATGAAATACACCAAAGAGGAGTAGATAGCAGGAAATAGTCAAAATGCCCAACTTAAATCAATCAGGTCAAAGCAAAGAGAACACTAAAAAGAATTACAAAAAACAAGAGATGGTTCTTAGAGAAAAATCAACAAAATAGATAAACTTTAGCCAAAATAACTAAAGGGAAAAGAGACAGTATCCAAGAAAACAAAATCAGAAATGAAAAGGGAGACATAACAGCAGAATCTGAGGAAATAAAAAGAAATCAGATCTTACTATAAAACTGGAAAATCTAGATGAAATGGATGATTTTCTAGACACCTACCATGTGCCAAAGTTAAATAAAGTTCAGGTAAACTATCTAAAAAAATGCCACATCCCCTAATGATATAGAAACAATCTTCAAAAACCTCTCAACCAAAAAATGCCCAAGGCCAGATTGGTTTTAGTGCAGAGTTCTACCAAACCTTCAAAGAATCGCTAATGTCAGTGCTGGGCAAACTATTACATGAAATGGAAACAGAAGGGTCACTACCTAATTCATACCAATCTTACCTATGAATATTGATGCAAAAGTACTCAATAAAAGTCTTGCAAACTAATTCAAGTACACATCAAAACCATCATTCACCATGACCCAATAGGCTTCATCCCAGGAATCCAGGAATGCTTCAATATACAGAAATCTTTCAGTGTAATATACTATATAAACAAACTCACAGAAAAAAATTCCATAATTATTACTTTAGATGCTGCAAAAGTCTTTGACAAAACACAATACCTCTTCATGCTAAAAGTCTTGGAGACATCAGTATTTCATAGCACACACCTAAATATAATAAAAGCAATAATAGCAAACAAACAGCCAACTTCAAATTAAATGGGGAGAAACTAAAATCCAGGACTAGACAAGATTGTTCACTCTCTTTTTCTCCATTCAATATAGTGCTGGAATTTCTAGCCCGAACAAATAGACAGCAAAAAGAGATCAAGGGGATAGAAATTGGAAAGGAAGAAGTCAAAGTACCACCATTTGTAGATTATAGGGTAATATACTTAAGTGTCCCCAAAAATTCCACCGGAGACCTCCTACAGATGATAAACAAGTTCAGTAAAGTGACTGGATAAGAAATTAACCCAAACAAACCAGTAGCCTTCCTTTAAACAAATGATAAACAAGTTGAGAAAGAAATTAGAGAGACACCTGTCACCATAACCACAAATAGTATAAAATATCTTGGTGTAATTCTTACAAAACAAGTAATAGAACTGTATAACAATAACTTCAAAACCCTAGAAAAAGAAATTGATGAAGTCCTCAGAAGATGGAAAGAGCTCCCATGCTCACATATTAGAATGATTAAAACAGTGAAATGACCATCTTACCAAAAGCAATCTATAAATTCAATGCTATCTCCATCCAAATTCCAACATAGATTTTCACCAATATGGAAAGAGCAACTTACAACTTTATATGGAAAAACAAAAACAGAGGATAGCCAAAACAATACTCAACAATAAAAGAACTTTTGGGGGACTTACCATCCTGACCTAAAGCTGTACTACAAAGCAATAGTGATAAAAACTGCATGGTCTTGGTACAGAAACATTTAGGTCCACCAATAGAGTAGAATCAAAGACCCAGAAGTAAACACATACAACTACAGATACTTGGTCTTTGACAAAGAATCTAAAACCACACAGTTGAAAAAAGAAAGCATCTCCAATAAATATTTCTAATCTAACTGGCAATCTGTATGTAGGAGAATGAAAACAGATACATATTTATCACCCTGCAGAAAGATAGAATACAAGTTGAACAAGGACCTCAAAATAAAACCATATACACTAAATCTAATAGAAGATAAATAGGAAAAGAGCCTGAAACTCATTGGTACAGGGGGAAATTTCTTTGATGGTGTCTGAGTAAGACAATGATCTATGAGTATATCAGAATATCATCCGGAGTCATTTTTGCCATATCCTTTCTCCTCCCTTTTAAAATAGTGCTATTTGGATGAACTGTACACACCTGGGATATGTAATCTCTGGTTGATAATCATATAAGAATTCTCAGGCATGGATTTTATTTCTTGAAGTGAGCCTTAAGTCAAACCAGATATTGGTTGGTTACTCCTGAAAGTGTTTTACCACAGTTCCCATAGAAGCTACTTCATGCAGCAGATGCTATCAAATACTGAAACTTACAACCAGGCATTATGCAATGAGTGAGAGACTGGAAAATTCAGTCCCTAATGGAAAGTCTATATCAAATCCCTCACCTCAGGCTTCAGGAAACTCTACAGAAAGGGATTCAGGAAGAATTTAAGAACCAGAGGAGATGTAGGACACCAAGTAAACAAGGCCTTCTATATCAAAGGAGGAAATCTCATGACTTCTCTAGGTAGATAGTACACCATTGTGGATAAACACCTTTTATTGGCTGGCTTGGTGTTTATGTTTCTTTCTTGATAGCATGGAACATACCTTCCTGTACCAAGACCACTGGAACATAGGAGTGGAGCTTCACTTATCACACATTACTTAGGGCCTGTTATGGTAATGTTGCTGGACTCTAGTGGAGGCATATTATACTGGCAGTTATTCACTGCAGTTTTATACTGACATGTAGATGTCTGGTAAGATGGAAGAGTGTTTTTCTAGGTGCTGAAATCTGGTTTCCTCTTTGTTCGGTTGGTATTTTGAGCTTTGGTTTCTGTTATTTCTAGTTTCTCAGATTGTGTACTGTCTGTGTGTTGTCTGGTAGGAAAATTCTTCCAGGATATCTGTAGCTATTGAGGGTTCAGGTAAATATGTTTCTTCATATTGGAAGCAGATGCATAAGAATAGGAGGTGGGCTACTGATAACTACTGAGGGGGTTCACAAGTGGAAAGAAAACAGGGTAAATGTATGATTAGGATCTGCTTAATCCTTCAAAAGGGGGAAGATAGAAGAGGCCTCCTCAGGAGATCTGCTGCAGAGCCAAGGGCTGGGCTGGGGGATTGTACTTGGAGCAGGAAGTGAAGATCTTCAGTTAGCTTACCTGCTTAGCTTGCTGGAATCACTTGTATTTTCCAAGGGAATAACTGACTGAGTTAAGCGCTGAGATAAACCAACTAACTAGAAGGGGAGGGGGGAAGGGCTTTGAAGAAGATCCCTGTGACCCACTTGAAGGGGTTAGCATCATGATGCAGAAAGGAGGGAGTCTGCCATAGGTGGTATCTTACAGAGCAGGGCATAAGATTGGAGCCTTGGTTGTGGAGGAGCTGAAGGAGAGATGAAAATCTACAGTTAACCTACCTGGTTCACTTGGTAAACTGGTCTGTGGGTTCCCAAATAGTCTCCTAGAATTTCTTTTTGGTTATGCTGTTTACACACAATCGGATTCATCAGTTTCTTTATAGTATTTTAATAATTTAAATTTTAGTAGGATATGAATTAGATACACTGTAAAATATCATGGCTAAACCAAAAAGTATAATCAGAGAATTGACCACTACAGTTTGATTGTCCTTTCCTCTCACTTCCTATTTTCTCTGATGGATCCTGTTTTCCAATACATTTTGTTAGTCTGTAGTTTTATTGGGTATTTGAAACCATCTATGTTGAAAGAAAATATTTGTTAATTCCTTTCATTTTTCTCTTATAGGGTTTGTGTGTGTGTGTGTGTGTGTGTGTGTGTGTGTGTGTGTGTGTGTGTGTGTGTTTGTGTATCTGTATGTGTTTTCTCTGTTTTGATTTGCTGGTCAGAGGTTATTTTTTCCTTTTGTTTTCTTAAGCTTTGGGTTTTCCTTTCTATAGTGCTATATTTGTAAATAGGTATTGCTTAATTTTGGTTTTATCATAGAATGTCTTACTTTTTCATCTATTGTTATTAAAAGTTTTTTGGATTATCTTGGTTATTTGTGATATCTTAGAATCTATAGAAAAATCTGTCTAGATCCTTCTGGCTTTTAGAGGCTGAATTCAGAAGTCAGGTATTATTTTAATAGGTCTGTCTTTTTAAGTTACTTGGCTATTTTTCTTGCAGATTTTCTAATTTCTTTGTTTCATGTTTTGATAATTATGCACTAAGGGGATTGTGTTTTCTTATTTAGTCTATTTGGTTTCTTTGTATTTCTTATACTTTGATAGGCATCTCATTCTTTAGTTTTGAGAAATTTTCTTCTAACATTTTGTTAAAAATATTTTCTCAGCCTTTGACCTGCATTTCTTCTGCTGCTACTATTCCTATTATTCTTAGATTTGCTCTTTATATGGTGTTCCAGACTTCTTGAATATTTTGTGTGAGGAGTTTTTTTTTTTTTTTTTTTTTTAACATTTTCTTCAACTCTGTCTTTAATGCCTTAGATTCTCTCTTGTATTGTATTGGTGAAGCTTGCCTCTGCAGTTCCTATTTCCATATTTCCTTAAGTTTGGGTTTCTTTTATTGATTCTATTCTTCCTTTAGGGTCATTAATTGTTTTATTCATTTCTTCCCACTGCTTGTTTGTGTTTTACAGATTTCTTTAAGGGATTTTAAAGAATGTCCTATTAAAGGACATCTATCATACTCATAAATGTGTTTTAATGTCTTTTTCTTGTACTTCAGCTTGTTGCATGACCTGGGGTATGCTATTTTTCTTGGCTCTAGTAGGGATTATTGTCCTGGTAATTATTAATTATTTTTAATGCCTCTGTCTCTGTATCTGGGATCATAAAGGTTATACTTCTAGGTGCTGGTATCTGGCCTTATTTTTACTTAGTAGGTGTTTTGTTTCTTGGTTTCTGTTGCCCTTTCTGGTTCTTAGGATAGTGTGGAGTCTATGTATTGCCTGTAGAAATATTTTCTGGGTTCCTAATAAGTATGAACAATAGAGGTTACAGGTAAAATATGTTTCTTGGTATTGAGACCTGAGACTTAGGAATGGGTATAATCAATGGGCATTGGAGGAGTTTCACTAGAAGGAAATATTCTGTGTGTTTCAACAAGAGCTCTTCAGCTAGTACACTGAGATTGGGCCCAGAAAAATGAAGAGAAGACTCAACAGCAGCTTTCCTAGGTATGATGTGGGGTATTTGACATAAAGTAATGGAGGGAGAACTAAAGATCTGCTTTCCTGGTTTGAGTGACCTGTTGGTTCCCAGAGAAGGAATGCTGGAGTTGGTTTTTGGAATGTGCAATGAGTAGGGATAGGAAGTTTGAAGTGGAAAATCTCTGTGACTCATTGCAGATGGGTTCAAGAGGGGTATCTCCTGCAGAGGTGCTGATGAGACTAGGGAATTAGACTTGGAGTTGCTGAGGAAGAAGTAAATATCTGTAATTAGTGAGAGGACAATGTTGGGGGATTTAGCCTGACCTAAGATTGAACTCAAGTTAACTGTAGGCCAGCATATAGCACCATTTTCCAGGTTACACCTCCCCTGCCCAAATAAATCTAGTATCTACCACCATTTTCCTGATTATCCCCTTAAAAGACCTACTCTAGCACTAGTCTCCACATTATTCCTCTACAAATTTGCACCTCTAGGTTACAAGACCACCACTGGTGCTTTACTTACTAACAACTACCAATCAGGATGAAAGCAGAAGCATCAGCCTAATATGTTAAAGACCATATCCCCCACCCCAAATAGATGCTTGCCAGGCTAGAAACATGCACCCCTTGCTTGACATTTCTTATAAAATCTTGTCCCAATGAGAGTTTGGGGCTTCTCCACAGAAACTGTCCTGTGGTGAGTTGGTGGTGAGTTAAAACCAAGCTGGAGTTTGTGACCAAAGATCCTAGTGCAATTGCATTGGATTGGCTCCTGATTAGTCTTTTGGGGTTTATGAATGCTTTTTGTTACTACATTAGCTTTCTTGCTTCTCTCCTTGAGTGATCTGTGGATTCCAAAAGAGTGGCTTCTGGAATTAGGGGAGGGACAAAGCAGCTTGTAGGCTAAGGGAGGTTAAAAGGGGAGAATCTGTGAGACTGACTAGAGATGAGCTGCAAAGAGGCTATCTGATGTGGTCTGCTGCAGAACTGGGATGAGACTGGAAGTGGAGCTCTGCAATCACCCTACCTACTTTTCTGCCTGGAGTGTTGAATCATTTTATTTTAAGAGAAACTTGACAGTATTAGGCATCTGACACTATGTGCTTTCTGTCACAGATATTTGGAGTGGAAATAATGTCTAGTTTATATTTGGTTCCCTGGACCTTCAGCATTAGGGCACTGGCCTAAAATTCACATCATTCTTAGACTCAGTGACACTGATGAAGATAATTTCTTTGTAGGGAATAAACACAGCCAGTGGGGGTTTTTATATAATAAAATGGGAGACTTCCATTGTAGTGGAAAACTTGAGGACAAAAATCAACTCTGAAAAAAAAATAATCATGGGATCAGAAAGGGGGACTCTGAAAAGGTATAATCATCCCTGTGGATCCTCTATACTTTACACTCTCACAGTCTTCCATCAAAGGAGGGAATGATTCATAGAATATCACATTTGCTGTTTTTACTGTACAAAGGAAGATGAAGTTCACAGCACCAGAATCAGGTCCAAAAGTGATTAATGGGCTTCACTACCAGCTTTCTTCTTTGTTGACTCTCTGGAAGATATAGAAAAGAGGCATTATTTCTCAAAATACAGAATAAATCACATCTAGTCTAGCACTGAGAATATATAGTTTCTTCTAGAATAAGAGTTTTGCAGCCCTTTCTGTCCTTGATATGTTGTACAACACAATAAAAAATCATCTTCTAACATTTATTTTATGATTCCATATTCATTATTTTGATCTTGTCAGGTTATGATTCATAATGGACTCCAATTTCCCAGAGCCCTATAAAGAGCCTTTTAATTATAAATACTCTAGAGGGAAGACCACTTAAATATATTTTAATGAGTAATTTTTATCCTCAAAGATAATCTTCTCTTCTTGTTACCAAAATCTTGTTAATGTGGAGCAAACATGTACTGGGAGCAAGGAGATGATCTGGACTGTTTTCTCTGCAAACTGCTTAGTGTTTCTTAGAAAATCAGCATTGTTAGGAAAGGGGTTGGTAGACTGTGAGAAAAATATCTTTTTCTTCATCTGAGAAGTAATGAGTTCAAGTTCTGTTCCCTGCTCCTAGAGTCCCTTGCAAGAAGGTCTCAACATTAATGCGTGCATCAGCTAGACCATCACTTTATTTTGCTATCTTTAAGAAAAGTATAGCAAAAATAAACCACAACAAGTATTAAACCCATTTGCAGATGAAGCATCTGAAGTGCTATAATGTTAAAATATTTGATTTAACACACAGCCTGTAGGTTTAAGGCTTTCAGAGTTTTTGCCATTAAAAAATGAAAATATAGTTGAATAGATTAGCTGGAACAACAAATGTAGAGATTAAAAAAGGTCTACATTAGATAGAGAACTGGATAATGATTTCCCAGGGAGTTTTACACTCCCTTTCTTTTCTTCTTTCTTTCTTTCTTTCTTTCTTTCTTTCTTTCTTTCTTTCTTTCTTTCTTTCTTTCTTTCTTCTTTCTTTCTTTGTTTAAGGCATTTTTATTAGATATTTTCTTCATTTACATTTCAAGTGCTATCCCCAAAGCCCCCTATACCCTCCACCTGCCCTGCTCCTCAACCCATCCACTCATGCTTCCTGGCCCTGGCTTTCCTCTGTACTGTGGTATATGATCTTCACAATAACAAGGGCCTCTCCTCCCATTCATGGCTGACTAGGCCATCGTCTGCTACATATGCAACTAGAGACACAACTCTGGGGGGGGGGGGTACTGGTTAGTTCATATTATTGTTCCTCCTATAGGGTCGTAGACTCCGTTAGCTTCTTGGATACTTTCTCTAGCTCCTTCATTAGGGGTCCTTTGTTCCATTCAATAGATGACTGTGAGCATCCACTTCTGTATTTGCCAGGCATTGGCATAGCCTCACAAGAGAGAGCTATGTCATGGTCCTGTCAAGTCTCTGAAAAAAAAATTCAAAGAAGATCACAGAAGATGGAAAGATTTCCCATGCTCATGGATTGGCAGAATCAATATAGTAAAAATGGCTATCTTGCTGAAAGCAATCTACAGATTCAATGCAATCCCCATCACCATTCAAACTCAATTCTTCACCAACTTAGAAAGGGAAATTTGCAAATTCATATGGAATAACAAAAAACCTAGGATAGCAAAAACTCTTCTCAATGATAAAAGAACCTCTGGTAGAATCACCATGCCTGACCACAAGCTGCAGTACAGAGCAATGTTGATAAAAACTGCATGGTACTGGTACCGCAACAGACAGGTAGATCAATGGAATAGAATTGAAGATCCAGAAATGAACCCACACACCTATGGTCATTTGATCTTTGACAAGGGAGCAAAAACCATCCAGTGGAAAAAAAGACAGCATTTTCAACAACTGGTGCTGGCACAACTGGTGGTTAGCATGTAGAAGAATGTGAATTGATCCATTCTTATCTCCTTGTGAAAAGCTCAAGTCGAAGTGGGTCAAGGAACTCCACATAAAACCAGAGACACTGAAATTTATAGAGGAAAAAGTGAGGAAAAGCCTCAAAGATATGGGCACAGGGAAAAAAATCCTAAACAGAATATCAATGGCTTGTACTGTAAATTCAAGAATTGACAAATGGGATCTCATAAAACTGCAAAGCTTCTGTAAGGCAAAAGACACTGATAATAAGACAAAAAGGCCAGCAACAGATTGGGAAAGGATCTTTACCAATCCTAAATCTGATAGGGAAGTAATATCCAATACATACAAAGAACTCAGGAAGCTGGACTCCAGAAAATCAAATAACCCTATTAAAAATGAGGTACAGAGCCAAACAAAGAATTCTCAACTGGGGAATAGCAAATGGCTGAGAAGCACCTGAAAAAATGTTCAACATCCTTAAACACTAGGTGTTGGAGACTGACACTGAGCCATAAGCCAAAGTTCCCCTCCCTTCCAGAGAAACTTCTGACCTTCTGAAAAGACAGCTGACAGAACACCAATATTAGATAATAGTAACAGCAAACTTTCACACAGAATGTTCCCTGAGCTAGGAGTAGATAGTGTGTTCACTGGGCAGGTATGCAGAACCACCCCCACCCTGGGTTGAGGCAGGGGCAAGTTTCTCCCTCTTTACTTCCTCCTTCTTACTGCTTTTATTCTGTGACCTTGCTCACAATAAACAGACTTTGACAACCATTGCAGGGTCTCCTCCTTTTTTTCCCACCCATTTCTCTTTCAGGCATGATCCCCTTTGGACCCCCTGAGTAACTGGGTCCTTCAGGTCGGGACAACCAGGGAAATGAAAATCAAAACAACCCTGAGATTCCATCTCACACCAGTCAAAATTGCTAAGAAGGAAAATTCAGGTGACAGCAGATGCTGGCAAGGATGTGGAGAAAGAGGGACACTCCTCCATTGTTGGTGAGATTGCAACCTGGTACAACCACTCTGGAAATCAGTCTGGAAGTTCCTCAAAAAATTGGACATAGTACTACCAGAAGATCCAGCAATTCCTCTCCTGGGCATATACCCAGAAGCTGTTCCAACTTGTAATAAGGACACATGCTCCACTATGTTCATTAGCAGCCTTATTTATAATAGCCATAATCTGGAAAGAACCCAGATGTCCCTCAACAGAGGCATGGATACAGAAAATGTGGTACATTTACACAATGGTATACTACTCAGCAATTAAAAACAATGATTTCTTGAAATTCTTAGGCAAATGGATGCAGCTGGAGGATATCATTTTGAGAGAGATAACCTAATCACAAAAGAACACACATGATATACATTCACTGATAAGCAGATATTAGCCCAGAAACTTAGCACATCCAAGATACAATTTGCAAAACACAAGAAACTCAAGAAGAAGGAAGACCAAAGAGTGGATACTTCACTCCTTCTTTGAATGGGGACCAAAATAGCCATGGAAGGAGTTACAGAGACAAAGTTCAGAGCTGAGACAGAAGAAAAGACCATCCAGAGACTGCCCCGCCCGGGGATCCATCCCATGTACAACCACCAAACCCAGACACTATTGCATATGCCAAAATTAACTCTTAAAATATCCTAAATCTTTTAGACAAATGATAAATGGGCTGAGGTAAAAGTTAGGGAAATAATACCTTTTATGAAATGTCACACATAATATAAAATATCTTGGTGTAATTCTAACCAATAAGTGAAAGATCTGTATGACATAAACTTCAAGTCTTTCAACAAAGAAATAGAAGATATCAGAAAATGGAAAGAATCTGATGATCATGGATCTGTACAATTAACATAGTAAAAATGGCCATTTTATCCTAAGTAACATACAGATTCAATTCAATTTCCAACAAAATTCTAGCAGAGTTCTTTCAGACCTAGAGCGAATAGTTCTCGATTTCTTAATGGAAAAGGAAAAACCCAGAATAACTAAAGCAATACTATACTACAACCTATACCACACAGCAACAATAATTAAAAACCACATGGTATCAGAAAAAGAAAAAGAAAAAGAAAAAGAAAAACAAAAACAGGTTGACAATGGAATAAAATCAAGGACTTAGAAATATGGACATTTTATTTTTAAGAAAGTAGCCATAGCCTATAGTTGAACAGGAATAAAGACAGAGCTGAGATAGAGGGAATGGCTAACCAATAACTGGCCAAACTTAAGACCCATCTTATAGGAAAGAGACAATTCCTGACACTATTAATGACATTTTGCTATGCTTGTACACATAAGCCTAGCTTAACTCTCTTAATAGATGTTTCATTTAGCAGCAGACGAAGACCCACAGCCAATCATTAAGCACAGCTAAGGAGCTGGAGAGGTCAAGGAAACTACAAGATAACCTACACAGTCAACTAACCTGGGCCCATGGAGTCTCACAGAAACTAAACCGCCAACACAAGAACCTGCAGAAACTGGACCTAAGCCACCTACAAATTTGTAACAGATGATCAGCTTGATCTTAATATGGGTTACCTAACAATTGAAGTGTGAACTGTCTATGACACTGGTGACTGCTTTTGGATTCCCTTTCCCAGCTGCCTTGTCTGGCCTCAGTGGAAGAGGATGCACTTAGTCCTGCTGTGATTTGATATGTAAGTACCCATTTGAGCTTACCTTTTTCTGAGGAGAAGGGAAGGGGGTAATTGAGAGAGAGGTTTAGAGGGTTGGATGGGACTGAAAGGAGAAGAGAGAGGAGGCTGTGATATAAAGTGAATGAATAAATAAATAAATAAATAAATAAATAAATAAATAAAATTGAGGACAACTCAGTTGGACTATTAACCTGAATCCTACTCCTAGAATTCACAATAGAAGGAAAGAACAGTTTCCCAAAATTGTAATCTAAACTTCAGGAGTACATGATCGACATGTACACTCTTACTCACATATCCATCTTTGTCTCTCTGACTCTTTATGTCTCTTTCTCTCACACGCCCATTAAATAAAATTTAATATAGGAAAGAAATTTGGTATTTTAATTTAGTACATATACATAGGAACCCACCTACTCTCTCTGTCTCATCCTCTCACACTGTGTAGCTGTCTGTTTCTCTCTGTGTGTCTGTCTGTGTGTCTGTCTGTCTGTGTGTCTGTCTGTCTGTGTGTGTGTGTGTCTGTCTGTCTGTCTGTCTGTCTCTCTCTCTCTCTCTCTCTGTCTGCTCCTCTCTTACACACACACACACACACACACACACACACACACACACACANACACACACACACACACACACACACACACACACACATGGGGAAGGGGACTTTATATAAGTAATACCAGCCTTCAGTACTTAAAATGGCTTAATATGTGCCAAATTAATTCAACCTATTTTTAAAGAAATATTGTTGCCTAAATGGATTTCATAAATATACCTTAGCTCACAATTTGGAAAATTATTTTCGTAGAGCAGGAAATAATTGTATGATTTATATTTTATTATAAATTATTTTATTTAATGAGCTCACAAAATGGCAGAAGAACCAATTTTCCAGTTTTCTGAGCCCTAAAATGACTCAGCTTAAAGAAATATGTAGTCTGTGGCAATAGCAACCAGAACAAACCACTGAAGCAGATTTGTTCTGTTCCCTAAAGTAGTGCTAGTGCTATGGGCTGTATTTCTAAATAGGTGAGACTCCTCTAAGAACAGCCACCTCTGCAACATCTGTCAACAATTCTGTTTTGAACATTGACATACAGGATACAAATGTGTTTATGACCAGATCACTAAGCATATTAAAAACTGTATAACTTATAAGTTGCTAAGCATAATATAAGTTAACAGTAAATCAACCATTTAAAAAAAGAATTGACAATTCATAAAAATACTCCCACCCATCATATAACCTAAAAGTTGATGGCTTATTATTAACGCATCTACCTGTAAGTTTTGCAAAAGCATTTGAGAATAAACTGAATCCAATAAAAAAATTAGATAATTTTCTTAATTTGCTCAGTTGAAAAAATTAAGCTAATGCATGATTTGCATCCATGAAAATTAATAATAATAATAGTAGTAATAATAATAATAATAATTTTGTCACCAATAGTTGTTAATAGTCTTTTTATGAGTGTGCACTGATACACTTCAACTGTTAAGGTAAGAAGGTAGAGCCTACTGTAGAATTGTTTTTAAATGCAAAAACTAAGGGGATTAGATTACAAAGAAAAGTAGTAATATTTAAATATTTACCAGTCTATTTACACAGTTTTTCAGGGTCTCCACAAATTACATTAAAAAAATCTGTGGCTAGGATAACTTTTTAGACCATGTATGTTTAATTCTCTGGATGGCTTGAGCTATCTCAAATGCAACCTACGTTGCATTCAAAAGATAATGTGGGCTTCCACTCAGCAGCAAATTAGCATTGTCTATGGCTGGAATTTAATTGTCCCCATGTTCACATATTACAGAGATTGCCTGGCACTGATTTCAACAAATCTAGGCAGCTTAAAGTCCTCTGTATCAATGTTTTTATTTGCAAAGGGCAAATAAGATTGAATCTTTTCAACTGAGAAAATTTCTACTTTGTCATTATATAATTTTGAACTTCCCTTGATTAAATTTTTTATCACATTATGACTTGTATAATGTGGTAATCACATTTCTTATGTGACAGTTGGTCTTAAGTGTTGCTCAAATAAAAATCTCTGTATTGTTGATGAATCTTTCCCCATTCTTCCTAAACTGTAAAAAAATCAAAGATTAACAAGCAGCCCTGAATGATAGCCCTTAGAAATGAAGTAAATAGGAATAGACATCAAAATATGAAAAATTATAAAACTATAAAACGTTATCCAACTGCATAATCACTACAAACAATAACACCCTCCGAAACACCAATTTCCATTATATTCCTCACAACTTACATTTGCTACAGAGAAACATCAGCCAAACACTCTTTATACTTTAGTATTCATGGTCAGTTTTATGAGATATTCAAGTAGGGTATTATCCCAAGATCTAAATCATCCACAAATGAATCAAATTGTTTACTGTTGGCTGATCCACTATGTAACTGTTTTTATTTCTGAAATGATCAAGAAGTTTAATTCAGAAGATGTGCATATGAGAATTACTCACAAAATTGTGAAGTAAGATCTGCTATACTATGTGATGCTTCTGGAATATAGGATCAGAAACTGACATTCAAGTTAGAGTTGGTTGGTAACAGGTCATAAAGGGTGTTTTGCTTAGAAAAAGACACTGAATAGGGCTTTAAATGTTGGGTTTTATTTGTATTAATATTATGCTGTAGTTCAAAAAGAGGAGAAAATAGTTTGTTTCTAATATTAAGCTATTTGATAATATATATTTACAAAGAGACTCACTAAGTGTCCAATATATGCCTGCTACTATTTACTACTTTAATGGCGAAAGGTTAAATTCTAATAATGCAACACTATTAAATATGAGAGGACCTGGAGATTTACAAATAAGCTTTATATAATTTCATATGAAGTCAATAGCTTACATTCATATTAAAATTAAATGTCTAAGGCTTTAAAATTTATTATGTCTTTTCCTTATTGTTATTTGTGTGTGTGTGTGTGTGTGTGTGTGTGTGTGTGTGTGTGTGTGTGCCATGTCATGTAAATAATGATCAGAAGAGAACCATTGATTGTGGACCCAATGCTCTGTTTTCACCTTTATGTAACTTCTAGGGAACAGACTCAAGTTGTTAGGTATGTATGACAAGCACAACATGCACTCAGCCGTTTGTCAACCTTCAGTTATCTTTCTCAAGATGTTTTAATTTTGACTAAGATCATCATCCAGAGGAAAAAGAAGTATGGGTTCAGTTGTCACACTCAGTGTTTGGCATAATCTAAAGCAGCTCTCTGTGAGGCTATGAAGCATTCTTTTTTGAAAGAGAGCTGAGAGGTGAATGAGATTTGTTACTCTGTAAACTGTGGATAATATCACCAAAAGTCATGGAGAAGCTGGATTTGTTCTTATAAAACCAAGTCTCATTGTAATGAACAGTTTCTCTACAAAACTAATATTGTGAGTACTATTTATGCATAGTTCAGAAAAGATGGAAGATTAAAAGCTAAGGCTGAAGAGGAAAAAAATTTAGTGAAATGAAGGGGAAAAAGCAAACTGCTGTCCTTGTCTCTGTTTCATGCACATACCAGGGAACTTCTCCCATAAGTGATCAGTTGCCCATCTCTACTCCCACCACTGCTGAAAAACTAGTTAGATAAGATTTTAAAATAACCAGTATGCATTAGTAAAGAAAATAAAATTATAAATATGAACGCAGTGAATCTTAGGGCTAAAAATTTTATAGGTTTTACAAAACCAACACTAAAAGGCATAAAAGACCTTGCTTATCTAAACATAATAATGTGAAAGACTTTCATGCCCTACTCTCACATTTAGATATGTCTTCTGAGTTGAAAACCAACAAAGCTAATTATTTAGCTGTAAAGCTAATTAATGCATTTTTAACTGAATTTAACAAATATTCCTAGAATATTATATGCATAAGGTAGGGAATACACACTCTTTTTGAAATTGCATGAAACCTTCTATAAAATTCCCCATATTGATATTCATGAAGCAAGCCTTGCCCAGTCAAACAAAAAATATAATAGATAAGATAAAATAGATCTTATTAGACAACAGTAAAAATAAAAAGAAATTAGAAAAAAGAGAATCCTCAGAAACTACACAAGCACTTGGAGATTGAGCAACATAGTTTTGAATGAATAGTGGGGCAGTGAATACATCACAGAGAAAACTTAAAAAGTTATATGTACCAAAGAAAATGATAACACAATTCTGCCAAAATTCTGGGATGCAGCCAAGGCATTTGTAAGTAGATAGCTGACAGCTACAAGGGCTAATGTTTAAAAAGTCATAAACATCTCAAATAAATAATCTAATGATGCATCTCAAACCTCTAGAAAAACAAGACATTACAAAAGTAGTAGATGACAATAAATACAAATCTGGGCAAACATGAAATAGAAAATGAAGTTCATTAAACTAGACAATCAATCAATGAATTAGTCTTTGAAGAGTAATTATATAAGAAAATGCTAGATAAACTCATAAAGAAAAATAGATAAATTGATGAAATTAGAAATAAAAATGGAGTTCTATATCAGAGTCCAGGGAAACCTATTAGGTCACTAGGCAATAATTAGTAAAACTATTTTCAAAATGCTATAAAACCATTAAAAAAGAGATAAATGTATTGTATTAGTCAGGGTTCTCTAGAGTCACAGAACTTATGGATAGGCTCTATATAGTAAAGGAATTTATTGATGACTTACAGTCTGCAGTCCAATTCCCAACAATGGTTCAGTAGTAGCTGTGAATGGAAGTCCAAGGATCTAGCAGTTGCTTAGTCTCACATGGCACTCGGGCGAAAGAGCAAGAACAAGACTCCCTTTTTCCAATGTCCTTATATGGTCTCCAGCAGAAGGTGTAGCTCAACACACCTTTAATCCCAGATGACCTTGAACTCGGAGAGCTCCCTGTCTTAATCTTCTGGAACCAATAGCCACTGTGTCTCAAGATCTCCAAACCAAGATCCAGATCAGAAACTTCTATTGCCCAGCCTCCAAATTAGGGTCACTGGTGAGTCTTCCAATTCTGGATTGTAGTTCATTCCAAATATAGTCAAGCTGACAACCAGGAATAGCCACTACATGTATAAACGTATATAACTTGATAAAAATTCAAAAGATGTAAACAATTTAGCAACATATAACAAGTAATCAAATTAAAATAGTATTGAAAAATCATCTCACAAGGAAAGACCCAAGATCAGATGGATTCACTGCTGAATTCTACCAAATTAGTAAGGATGGTATAACATCAATACTTATAATTCTTTGACAACAGTCTACCCAGTGTCCAGTATCCTCAGTATCTGACCACTTGGTCCAAACCCTCACAGTCTACCTTAGCTCATAGTACTGATGAGGAAGAGGTTCATGATGATGAACTTCAATACTAAACTGCCACCAACCACCAGACAATAACCCCTTATGCTGACAGAAAAGAAGTTCCCAAACCCTGAGATGAGCCTCTTAACAATATTTCTTCAGTTCCTCTAGCTTTTTATACTGACAGATAAGTAAGCCTCATTCTGTCAGATCCTCAAACCACACTTCTATTCAACCATCTAACGCCAGATATCCAAGTCCCAATTCAAATACACAAACATTATAAAGTCTAAGATACTGTGTCTCTTACAAAAAGTGCTAATCTCATAATAATGACTTCAGTGAGAATGATCTGGAAGAACTGCCAGACAAAGAGTTTAAAATAGTAAATTAAACCAGTCAAATAAAATATGAATATATTGCAAGAAAACAAAAAAGATAAATAAAATAAAGAAGTCAATGCAAGATACAAAAGTAGAATTCAATAAAGAGAGAATAAGTGGGAGGAAAATATCAAAGTAAAGTATGCTATATACAAAATCTCCAATAAACTAAACAAAACTGATTCACTAGAAGAGGTGGGGGTTGGGAATGTGAAACCAATTCTATAATATTTATCTGCAGAAGAATTAATTAAGCTTATATCTTTTATCCTGAACAAAATAAAATATTCAATATTAATTGAAGACCTTAATTCAAACATAATACACTGAAATCACTCGAGGAAAACAACTTAAGACACAAGACAGAACATATTTCTTCTTTATTCATTTATTTTTTCATCTTTTTTTTCAGTCCAAACTTTATCCCCTTCCTGGTCTATCCTCTGAATGTTCCACATCCCACACCCCCTACCAATAAGTAAACCAGGATCTATATAGTTCTTTATCCTAGTGATTATGCCTTGTCCTGACATAGAGGCCTTTAATAAGACATTTAACCACTCTGAACTCCAATTTTAAATTAAAGGAATGCTGCTCAACCACAGAGCCACTGTCTATTCTAACACTGGAGTTGAATTTTTATTTCTGAGCATTTAAAGAATTAAACAAATTGGATCAAAGTGAATTTGTATAATGCATAAGTATTCCTGATTGATATTATTCTATTATTCATTCTAACTATATTGCAAAATGTCTGAAAATTTATAGAGTAATAGAAAATTCAGTTTACTTGATTTGAAAACAAATATTTTTATGATTAATTAGTTTAAAGGAGAGTATAAACTTTACAAGCTGAATAGCCTACTCACTCTTAATAAACAAAGTAGAACTTTGTAATTTGTAAAAACTACTGGGAAGCTGAAAGATACCAATTAATGAACCATACCAATAATAAATGCACAATATATTTAAATACAGATCTTGCTAAAAAAAATTTAAAAACCTATGAATAGTAAATCCCTTTCAAAAAAGAAAATAAGGACTCAGGAATTTAAGCATTGAGTAACACAAGGCATTTTAAAAGAAACTGACAGCAGATTGCCAATTTCTAAGCCAAAGCTTCTCAATACACCTATATCCTGTATAGCAGAAAGCTCATAAATGCTAGTCATCAGTAGTATATAATGTCATATCATAGAAAAGCATCGAACTAATTGAAATTCTAGGGATGTGGTCCTCTTAATTGAACATTTCACTTATTCATATCCCAACTAAGTAGTTTTAACTATCTCTCTCTGTATGATATTCATCCCTTAATAACGATATAAGAACAGCAAAGGAAACTTCTTATTATTCATACTAATAAGAACACACACAGGCTATCTTTCATTAATGAAAACCAGTAGTTCATTACTGATCCTAATGGTCCACTGTCAATGCTAACTTATGTTTCATTAGCAATAATAATTCATCTCAGGAGTATATACTCTAAAAGAATAAAAATTACTTTTTCATTCATGGTAGCATTTTAAACTCCTTGCAGAGCAAAGTCCACATGTTGATTAAGCTGTCAGGATCTGAATTTAGAGAGTGAAATATAACATGTTCTATTAATGAAAGTTTCACACTCTTTCAGCATGTGACTCCTAAACATCTAGATTAGTGTCAGTAAAGTCCCAAAATTACAGTCTTTTCTTTATCACCTTCATTGGAAATTGATACATACTTCTAGAATGACTCTTCTAGAATTTGCCTGCAAGTGATGTGGCTGTACATCCTATATTCCACAGGAATTTTCCCCACTGAAGAATTAGCTAGTGTAAAGTTAATAATGCCAAGTCTGAGAAACACCCTAGAGATGGATGAATAGAAAAAGGCATGCAAAGGAACATGGCAGGCAGGCAGCTGTCTAGGATTGTTCATTTTAAAAGGAGATGTGGTGGAGACTCTAGATGTTATTTCTATGAGGCAGTGCATTTTTTCAGAAGAACAAACGTCTTTTAGATGGCACAAGACTTAGTAGGTCATGAAAGCAAGATGCCTCAATTATAAGTAAAATAGAAGCGAAACACCAGTACAGCTAAGCCCATGTCTATAAGCAGGAATCAAAGCATTATAGTGCTAAAAAAAAAAAAAAAAAAAAAAAGGACTCATCCTAGAAGTTCCACTCTATTATATAATAT
>NC_034602.1:2793225-2810265 GCF_900095145.1 Mus pahari | reverse complement strand
GAGGCAGTGCATTTTTTCAGAAGAACAAACGTCTTTTAGATGGCACAAGACTTAGTAGGTCATGAAAGCAAGATGCCTCAATTATAAGTAAAATACAAGCGAAGCTCCAGGACAGCTAAGCCCATGTCTAGAAGCAGGAATCAAAGAATTATAAAAAAAAAAAAAAAAAAAAAAAAATGGACTCATCCTAGAAGTTCCACTCTATTATATAATATATTGGTTATGGATTCAGAAGTTCAGTCAGAAGTATTTTGAAATATATGGTTGTAGGTTTGCAAACTTTATCTTTATTAAGTTTAGAAATTTTAATGAAAAAGCTTGCAAGGAAAAAAAAAGAGGTGGTGACACACCTGTCAGTACACAACTCAGTAAACAATCTGAATCTAGAGTCCAGGACGCCTCCTTTGTAAGTAAAAAACAGGCAAACAAGAAAAGAGAGCTATATTTATGAATCCCCTCTCCTGTGTCGAAGTTTCCATTTTCCGTTTTGTTTTACTAAAACGTTTTGTTTTGCTTTTAACATAACTGCTCACAGATAAAATATATAATTTGACTAAAAATATAATTGGCATTTAATTTATATATAAAACACCTAATAAAATATTTACTTTTACAGCAATATTTTATTTTTTGAAATCAAAATATAATTGCATTATTTCTCCCACTTTTTTTCTGTCCTGCAACCTCTCCTATGGAACACACTAATATGGAAGGAGAAAATCTCATGGGATCCTAATTCTAAATAAAGAACTATATGGAGCTAAAATTTTGTTCTTTTGAAATTACCTAAAATAACTGCTTTTTTCCCATAGAAGTAATAAAATAGAGATTACTGTATTATTGTCATTTTGCATGCAAATTCATTATTTTAAAATTCAAAAGAAAAGACAAGTTCATAAAATCCAAACTGAGTAGTATTTCTTCAAAAAGGAGGATGTCTCTTTGGGCCCTAGTATCTGATGAGCTGAACAGTTTCACTACCCTTGATTTTCTAGCTTTTCTGATGACCATTGGCTCTTTTCAAAGATTTCTGTTCAGGAGCCATAATAGAAGAATGGCCTCAGATGAGTCAGCCTAAATAACTGGCTACCCTGTCATCATCCATGAGGGCTGGAGCCTGTAACTGCATGGATCCTTGCTGGGAAGACAGGCCATTCCTTGCCACAAAGAACGGCAGGATGACTGGGTGATCATTGCTCCTAAGAGTGACATTCATGAAAACAAACCCTTTAGTTATTGTTCTCAAGAGTGGGACTCTTCAATAATCTCTCAACTCTTCTGAAGCTGTGGTAAAGAAATCAAATAAAATGTATTAATTTTGTGGCAAAAAAAAAAAAAAATGGAGAAGCAGCTGCTGTTGTTTGCTAGGAATCAGCTACAAAAAATATTTCTGTAAATGTCGTGGACCCCTGAACTCTGACTGGCAAAGACAAGAAAAATGACACAAAAGCCAAGGAAGGTTCCAAACAGATTTCTTCTTTATCTCTCCGAACAGCTTTTTCCTCTCCCTCTCACAAACAGCTTTCTATAACCCTCTCCCCGGCTCCAACTAACTCCAACTAAACTCTTCTCCAACTCTTCTCCAACTGAACTGTTTACAGCTTTTTTCCCACAGCATTCTCCTCCCTCCCTCTGGGGCATATCCTGTTTTTCTCAATCCTCTGAGCTCCTTCAAAACAACATTATCCCTCCCTGGGGTGCATCCTGTTTTCATCAGTCCTGACCTAATCCCTCCCCCCTCTCCTGGATCCTTTCAGAGTTCAGCCAGGGCACACAGTGATAGTCCACTGACTCAGCAGGCAGGCAGCACAGGCTCAGCAGGCTCAGGTTCTTACAGCCAGGGAACACTGGGGCTTGGCACATCCACTCCCCACATGTAAAAGTCTAATAACCATGAATTGTTAAGAAAAGAAAGTACTGTTCTATCTTCTGAAGCATAAATAATAACAATACTTACAAAATTAGAACCTGAATTTGTGAAGAAATAAAATGACCACAAGCAAACACAGAGCGGTTTTGATGTTATATAGTGGCACCTACAGAAGCCATATTCTGGTAAGGGCATTTATATTGCTTTGTTCACTTGTATTCTTATCAAGAAGAGAATATTTTCATTACTTCCTATGTGGTCCTCCTCACTTTAACATCAGCAAGTTCTGTAAACTCTGGCCAGTATCTCTCATACATTGTCCTTTCTAATAAATGATCCTTGCTGCAAGAATTATCTCAATTAAACTGACATTTCCATAGCTCAAAACCAATACTATCTACAGGAAGAAAACAGTAATGGATGCTTTTCTCCTAAACCACCACATGTCCACCTGCTGTCATAGCAGTAAATACATCAGTTGAAGAAGGCTGAAATTTCTATTAGCAAAAAACAACAAGGACTTTTCAAGAGTGTCCTAGTCACAATTCCTTTCTATTGAACTCTGGAAACATTCCAGGATGAACTTACTAGGATAAAACATATTAAATAATGTTTAAAAAAATGAATGTGAATTTAAAACTCAGATAGACAGGAGCTCCATCTAGCCACCAATCTAGCTCAAGTGCCAAGTTTCTTGGCAGTAGATGCTATTCTATTATCCACTTAAAAACTTTTGGCAAAAACCTGATGCACTTGCCTTTGCTTAAATATGTTTTAATATATTTTTTAATGGTTATGTTATTTATTTATATCTCAAATGTTATCCCCGTTTCTGATTTCCCCTCCACAAGCCCCCTATCCTATTCACCTCAACCCTGCTTCTGTGAGGCTGCTCTCCCACCTGCTCACCTACTCCCACCTCAGTGCCCTAGCATTCTCCTACAGTGGGGCACCTAGCCTTTAGGACTAAAGTCTATCCCTCCCACCAATGCCAGATAAGGCAGTCCTCTGCTACATATGCAAATGGAGCCATGGGACATTCCATGTATATTATTTGGTTGGTGGTTTAATCCCTGGAAATTCTGGAAGGTCTGTCTGGTTGGTTGGTATTGTTCTTCCTATGGGGCCCCAAATCCCTTCAGCTCCTTCAGTCCTCCTAACTCCTCCTTTGGGGCTGCCATGCTTAGTCCTATATTGGTCAGGATCTGGCAGAGCCTCTCAAGAGACAGTTATATCAGGTTCCTGTCAGCAAGGACTTCTTGGCATCAGCAATAGTGTCTGGGTTTGATGTCTACATATGGGAATGTTTCCCCAGGTGGGACAGTCTCTGGATGGTCTTCCTTTCAGTCTCTACTTCACTCTTTGTCCCTGTATTTCCTTTAGACAGGAGCAATTCTGGGTAAAAACTTTTGAGATGTATACGTAGCTCCATCCCTCAACTGAGGGTTGTGCTTTACCCCTGGAAATGGTCGCTACAGTTTCTCCCTCACCTTTGTTGAATATTTTAATGTCATCCCCATGGGTACTGAGAGCCTCTTGCTTTCATTGAGTCTGGGAATTTCTGGGGGGTAACCCAGTTCCCAATTCCCCACTGCTACACACCTCTGTTCAACTTTCAGACCTTCTGTACATCTCCCCTGTCTCCTCCCACACCTGATCATGACCCCTTTTTTCCCTTCTCCTCCTCTCTCCTTCCCCAGTCTCTCCCTACAAAAACCTTCCCTCCTTCTACCTTCCATGATTATTTCTCCCCTTCTCAGTAGGACTGAAGCATCCACACTTTTGTTTACCTTCCTTTTGAACTTCATGTGGTCCATGTGTGGTATCGTGAGTATTCCATGCTCTTTGCCTAATATGCACTTATCTGTGAGTATATACCTTGTATATTCTATTGTTACTGGATTACCTCACTCAAAATAATATTTTTTACTTCCATCCATTTGCCTGTGAATTTCATGAAGCCATTGGTTTTAAAAGCTGAATATTACTCTATTGTGCAACTATATCCATTTTTAGTATCCATTCCTAGGTTGCAGGACATCTGTGTTGTTCCTAAATTCTGGGTATTATAAAGAAGGCTGCTACAAAGTGGAGCATGTGTCCTTGTTATGTGTTGGAGCATGTTTTGGATATATGCCCAGGAGTGGTATAGCTGTGTCCTCAGGTAGTACTATGTNCAATTTTCTAAGGAACTGCCAGACTAATTTCCAGAGTGGTTGTATCAGCTTGAATCCAACCAACAATGGAGGAATGTTCCTCTTTCTCCACATCCTTGCTAGAATTGGCTAATGATTCCACATCCTTGCTAGAATTGGCTAATAACTGCGTTTTTGATCTTAGCCATTCTGACGATTGGGGGTTGGAATCTCAGGTTCATTTGGATTTGTATTTCTCTGATGAGTAAGGATGTTAAACATTTCTTTAAGTGCTTCTCAGTCACTAGGGATTCCTCAGTTGAGAATTCTTTGTTTAGCTCTGCACCTCATTTTTAATAGGGGTATTTGATTCTCTGGAGTCTAACTTCTTGAATTATTTATATATATTAGCTATAAGCCCTCTATCAGATGTAGGACTGGTAAAGATCTATTTCCAATCTGTTGGTTGTCATTTTGTCCTATCAACAGTGCCCTTTGCCTTACAGAATCTTTGTAATTATATGAAGTCCCACTTGTCAATTCTTGATCTTAGAACTAAGCCATTTTGTTTTGTTCAGGAAATTTTTGTCTATGCCCATGCATTTGAGGACCTTCACCACTTTCTCTTCTATTATATTCAGTGTATCTGGTTTTGTGGAGGGTGTCCTTGATCCACTTGGACTTGAGCTTTGTACAGGGAGATAAGAATGTATCAATTGCATTCTTTTATATATTGACCAGAAGTTGAACCAGTACCATTTGTTGAAAATACAGTCTTATTTCCACTGGATAGTTTTAAATACTTTGTTAAAGATCAAGTGACCATAGGTGTGGGTGTTCATTTCTGGGTCTTCAATTTTAACCCATTGATCTACCTGCCTTTCTCAGTACCAGAACCATAATTTTGTTGAAAATGTTTAGGGGCCCTTTGATTTGGGAATCTTTGCTCTTTTCTATACCTATTTTTCCTTAGTTTTGGTCTTTTCGATGTGTCCTGTATTTTCTTGATGTTTTGGGTTAGAAGCCTTTTGTATTTTGCATTTTCTTTGACTGTTGTGTCAATGGATTCTATGGTATCTTCTACACCTGAGATTGTCTCTTCTATCTCTTGTATTCTGTTGATGATGCTTGTGTCTACAACTCCTGATCTTTTTCATCCATTTTCTATCTCCAGGGTTGTCTCCCTTTGTGATTTCTTTATTGTTTCAATTTCTACTTTTAGACCCTGGTTGGTTTTGTTCAATTCCTTCACCTGTTTGGTTGTGGTTTTCTGTATTTCTTTAAAGGATGTATGTGTTCCTTCTTTAAGGACTTCTACCTGATTATCCGTGTTCTCCTTTATTTCTTTAAGGGATTTATTTATGTTCTTCTTAATGTCATCTATCATCATCGTGAGATGTGATCTTAAATCAGAGTTTTGCTTTTCAGCTGTGTTGTGGTATCCAGGCTTGGTGTGTTGGGAGAACAGGATTCTGATGATACCAAGTAGCATCTGTTGTTTATGTTCTTGTGCTTGCTTTTGGCCATCTAGTTATCTCTGGTGTTAGCTGGTCTTGCTGTCTCTGACTGGAGTTTGTTCCTCCTGTGAGCCTATGAGCCTGGGTGCCTCATCACTCCTGTGATCTTAGGTCTGTCTGCACTCTGAGGAGACAAGCTATCTCCAGGTGTGATTAGGTTACAGACAGCTGTGCTTAAGCAAATATGACAACAGGAAGGATTGTTTCCCAGGCTGCATCTCGGTTCCTGTTTCCTCTGTGCCAGGGGGTGGGGGATCCCACTTGGGCCAGGTATTGGGATAGTAGTGGTGGTCTCACCTGTGAGTTTAGGTGTGTCAACACTCCTGCCTGACAAGCTATCTCAAGGCAGGGTTAGGGTGTGTGGAACTGTGGCCCATGATCAACTCCAAGGCACAGATGGAAACTGGAAGTATTGTGTCCCCAGCTGCCCCTTTGTTCCTGGGTCCTATGGGCTGTGGGCAAGTCTCACTGGGACAGGTATTGTGGCATTAGTGGTGATATCAACTCTGAACTTAGATGTCAGCACTCCTGGAGAGCAAGATATCTCTGGGCAGGATTGGGGTATGGAGATCTGTGGCACAGGGGTCTTTGCTTAAATTTTCACTCTTATACAGTCTACCATACACATATCCATTCAGCTTCCAAAATGTCTTTCTGTGTTTGCTAACTTGTACCATCAACCAGTGCTTGTAACCCAATTTTTTACTTAAATTTTTATTAGCCACAAAAGAATTACCATGCCACTCTTTAGCACTGAGCACATCTATCTGCCCCTCCATTCATTACCCACAATAAAGTATGCATAACATTTGGAAAAATAAAATGTTTATGATATCCAAATCAGTAAAGAGAAAACCATGTACTTATGAGACTATTATCCACTTTATAACATGAAGTCCAGATAGCTAGATAAAAGGAAAGTATTTTGAAAGAAAAAAATAGATGGATCCCTGAGAAACCTTGGAAGAAGTTAAAATCACATAAGAAAAATATGATGAAAACTAACTAACATTCCTTAAAATATGTCAAGCAATTCTTTCCAATTCTCTGCTCCAATATTTTCCCAAAGAAATTTGTCTTAATTTTGATATTAATCAGTTTCAAGTATTTGTTAACTGATATCTCTTTGTAAGCATATACAGAATCATTATACACTATGTTGGCTTCTGTTTACAAACTTTTTATGGATAGCATACCTGGGAACCATATGTCATTCCTGTTCATTTGAATCATGTATAATATTGCAAGGATTATTCATATTTACCTATCCTCTTATAACTGAAACAGAGCATATTTGCTACTGCATAGAAAGTAGCCTTGAATAACTTGTTTGATGCTGTATAAACTCCTTCTCTAGGGTGTTAGCATATTGCTATTATTTATGTTATTATTATATATCATTTATGATGGGTAGTATCACCATAAGCATTTAGTGAAGCTCAACTGAGCTCAGTTAAGCTTATAAAGTATCAGTTGGACATCCCTATCAAGATGAAGCAAAGTTTTCATTAACTCTTACATATTTCTGTCATCACAAACTATCAATTTAAATTTTAATACTTGAAATTTCCAGCTCTTTGTTTTCTCCAAATAATTCCAGAGGAAGCACATTTGTTTCCATAAACTGGGTTTTCTCTACCTCTTCTCCCTCCCTTCTTTTCCTTACCTGTCAGAAAGTAAGAGCCCATTGTCAATCACAACTGTTAATTTTTTATAAAATATTTTGATATGCTTTAGTTTTTCTTGTTCTATAACCTGTAGTTTAATTTTGTTTACAATGTCTTTGATGACCAGAAACTTTTGATGGTAACAGAATTTGTCATTTTTAAATATTTATAGTGTTTTATCACTTAATACACTTTTTATTAGCTGAAGATTATCCAAATATTTTCATAATTCCTGTTTAAATACAATATGTGTGTGCCTTTCTTTTAAATTGTTTTCTTTGTATAGGGAATGAGAATTTAATTGTTCTTATATTTTATGCATTCAGATTGTTAGCTTATTCTTTTAAAGATACATCTAGAATATGTTTCAACTGTAATATATGAGAAATAAATGAATAAACAAACAAACAAACAAACTGGAAACATTAGAGATATTTCTAAGGGAAAGGGATTAAATAAAGTGCAACAAAACATTTTCTTTTTCATGCATCTGGTTTCTTATACCTTTTTTAGTTGTCTATTTGCCTAACTTTACACAACTAGTAACCTTAACATTATAACTAATACATTATTAAATAAGCTTGATATGTGGTTTTGCTACTCTCTAACCCCATCTGAACTGTTTCTAGCCCTTTGTAAGTTTATTTGAATGTTTTCTTTCATAAGATCTACTGGGGTAATCAAATCATTTCATAGTGATAAAACCCTAAGTTAATATTGAAACTAATACAACTGAAATTTTATTTATTGTTCAATATACTGGTAAAAAACATTTTTAATCAATTGAACAGTGATGAATTATAGATGCTTTGCCAAATATGGTGATACATGTAAATAGATGATTTGATGTGTTAATTATCTTATGTTTAATAGCTTTTATAATGTTGAAATAATTTTATTTTCCTGGGATTAAAATACATGGTAGCAGTATATCTACTTTTAGATAAAACTAAATTAAATGTGCTACTGTGGAGAGATAAATTTCTGAATTTCTAAGTATCATCCATCTATAATTACCTATAATTGTCTTTCTTGAACATTTATTGCTTAATTTTAGTTTCAATATTATGCTAAACTCATTAGAATGAGTTTTGTCATTTCCTCTCTTCTCTTCTCCAGAGAATAATTCACAGAGAAATTGCTTATTTGGTAGGCTAATTTAGCAGTATATGATTTCCTGTGTGTAGAAATAGAGGTGGTATCATAGCTAAAGGGCCTCACAGCAGTCCTTGGCTCCAGAAACTGAGCTTGGCCCTAGATCCACACGTGTTTGCCATGCTCAGTCTGTATTGTTCAACAAGTCATTCCCCTACTCCTACTGGCCACTGACTATGTTATGATTCCTATACGAAGATCATGGCTGAAGCTTTGACTGCTAATTTATATTTTACTTCTGCTTAACTCTACAAACATTTTGGTTTATTTTAGAATGAATTATTGTTGCAACTATTTTTATATTTTATGTATCACTTGATGTATTTGGAAATGAAGACTTGATTTTAAATGCATGTGCATTCTTTATTATAATATCAAAAGACTCTTTGAAAGAGTCTTACCTACCAAATTTAGATCTTATCCTCCCAAACTTGAGTTACTTCCCCTCTAATTATTTATGCTTCCATCAAACTATGTGGTGTATGATTAATATACTGAAAGTTTATCTATCCTCTGGATTTTTTGTATTTTCTTATGAAACCTGGACTCCTCATCACCATCCATAAACCCAAGACTATCACAGTACTCTGCTATCACCTTACTGTTTTTTTTTTATTAAGGCATTTTTATTAGATATTTTCTTCATTTACATTTCAAATGCTATGCCCAAAGCCTCCTATGCCCTCCTCCTGTCCTGTTCCCCAATCCACCCACTTCACTTCCTGGCGCTGGCATTCCCCTGTACTGGGACATATGTTCTTCACAATACCAAGGGCCTCTCCTCCCATTGATGGCCAACTAGGCCATCCTCTGCTACATATGCCACTAGAGTCACAGTTCTGGGGGTACTGGTTAGTTCATATTGTTGTTCCTCCTATAGGGTTTCAGATCCCTTTAGCTCCTTGGGTATTTCCTCTAGCTCCTTCATTAGGGGCCCTGTATTTTATCCAATGCTGTATGCATCCACTGTGAGCATCCACTTCTGTATTTTCCAGGCATTGGCATAGCCTCACAAGAGAGAGCTATGTCAGGGTCCTGTCAGCAAAATCTTTCTGGCATATGCAATAGTGTCTGGTTTTGGTGGTTGTATATGGGATGGATGCCTGGGTGGGGCAATCTCTGTATGGTCTTTCCTTCTGTCTCAGCTCTGAAATTTTTCTCGCTAACAACTTCCATGGGTATTTTGGTCCCCATTTCTAAGAATGAGTGAAATATCCTCACTTTAGTCTTCCTTCTTCTTGAGTTTCATGTGTTTTGCAAATAATTCCTCTCCTGGGCATATACCCACAAGTTGTACCAACTTGTAATAAGGACACATGCTCCACTATGTTCATAGCAACATTATTTATAAAAGCCAGAAGCTGGAAAGAATCCAGATGTCCCTCAATAGAGGAATGGATACAGAAAATGTGGTACATTTACACAATGGAGTACTACTCAGCAATTAAAAACAATGAAATCATGAAGTTCTTAGGCAAATGGATGCATCTGGAAGATATCATCCTAAGTGAAGTAACCCAATCACAAAATGATACACATGATATGCACTCACTGATAAGCGGATATTAGCCCAGAAATCTTACTGTATTTCTAATCTCAGAGATCCTCGCTCTGACAGACTATATCATTTCCATGGCATTTCCAGTGTTTCTCATAGTATTGTGTGGTTTTCTTCATAATATGTCAAAAGTGTAATGAAATTGGCCATAAGCCTGGTGAGAACAAGAATATCCCTTACCTTTCTCATTATATTTCCAGTACATATCACACTGAGAATTAAATCATTATTAAAATGTCAAATGCCTTCTTTCTATTGATAAGATTCATAAGAAAATATAGAGTTCACTTTTTTAAACTAAATCCATCTACATAGTCATAGCAACAATAAATATAGAATTTAAAAAGTGTGCATTTCATATAAGGGATGATGATTATAAAATATGAAAGGTAGCTAGGCAGTGGTGGCAAATGCCTTTAATCCCAGCACTTGGGAGGCAGAGGCAAGCAGATTTCTGAGTTCAAGGCCAGCCTGGTCTACAGAGTGGGTTCCAGGACACCCAGGGATACACAGAAAACCTTGTCTCAGAAATAAAAAAAAAAATGAAAGGCAACTTTCAGGCAAATAAGGAAAATACAATTCAAGGATCTAGTCTCATGCAGGCACTGGAAACATATCATAGCAACTCTAAATCACTATCTGTAAGTCAGATCAGACAATAGCATCCTGAGAAAAGTTACACACTAATTGGTAATATAAATGAACAAGATATTATGGATGGTAATAATTAAGAGTAATCAGAGTTTAATGTATAAAATCATTCCCAATACTATATGTTTTAGTTGATTTTCTGTTAACTTGACAAAACAACATGACCAAGGTTGTAGTCATAGCTGACATTTGTAAGTTCTTTCCAAGGATGGTGATTGCATCATTAATCTACTCCAGAAGCAATTACTTAAAGAGATCAAGCACTATTGTTGAGCCAGAGATAATACAAGTGAGGGCCTGAAAGGCCCTTAGAGTTTTCGTATAATTCTTAGATTAAGTGGGGTGTGAGATTAACAAACAAAAATGAACTCTGTAACAGCATGAAGTACTCCAGACACATAGTCCTCAGTTTCTTTACTCACCCATTGTGGCTGTGTTAACCAGTGGGCCACATTCCATGAGTTCTAAGGTCATTTGTCATTCTTCCTGTATGGCCCTCACTAAGAAACTTCCCATTTTCTTCTATTATTACTAATATACATCTTCTGAAGTAGCTTGACAAGTAGAGAAATCAATTTCACAGAGAATCAGAGGAAGAAGACATGAGAAATCCTGGTAACATCTAAACTCTGCTTGCCACCATGCTGCTTCCAACACTTGTTCAGGGGACTCAGCTCCATGTTTTCTCTTTATAGTTCAATGTTAATTTCTGTTACTGGTAGGCAGATAAACCTCCTTATAATAATGTTTTTTTTTTTTAACCTTTATGTCAGTTGAACCCAGGATATATGATCTGAATTTCTGAATTAGATAATGAATTCGAGCAATGGGTGTGATGGCAAACAACTATAGTCTCAACATTCTAGGGGCAGAAGCAGGTGGATTTGGAGTTTGAGACCAGCCTATTTTACAGAGTGTGTTCCAGGACAGCCACAGCTACAGAAAGAAACTCTGCATTTAAGGAGTGGAAAAAAGCATTTCTAATTAACATGATTTCTCCTCTACCTTATATTGATGTGCTCTGGAGTATAACATGCTAAATGCAATCTCCAAGGCATGAGGTCACTGGTGACTATCTTTCCTACTTCTTCCTCTGCACAGTATGTCACATCATTATATTTGTCCAAAGATTATAAATATTACTCATGCTTGTTATTAAGAATAGCTTAGGTTCGTGTTCAGCTTACATATTTAAAATATCTTTCATATTTACCAACCACATTCTCCCTGCTACTTGTTGTAATACTATAAACAGTTCAAGTAGATTAGCAAAGAGTTTCATAATTTATTTCCCCTCCATCGACTCAGACATCCTTTTTCATGGAAGACTCTTAATAACTACTGCTTAAAATACTGATTCAAAATACAGACCATATATCCCATAAAGGTTCATTGACAAAGGTCTTTATTTCCAGAAAAACTAACTTTCAGAATCTGAATAACAAACTTTCAAGTCAAGAATATTTTTGTTCTATCTGGTGTCCAGAAGTGTGGTTTGTTTTTTGTTTGTCTTTGTTTTGTTTTGTTTTGTTCACATTTTTTTAACTTCGAGTTGTGATATGTTTTAAATATATCATTTTTATATAGTGAGATGATTTGGTTCTATTTATAGTGAGAGATATAAAGTCTGAAACATATAAAACCCAACAAGACATTTAAATTCAGTTATCTTTTATATTTTTGAGATAATAATTACTTGGCTGCTCTTACAACATAGGCAATTGATTTGGCTAAAATAAATATTCTTTGATGATCATCAAGAATAAAAGTGGATTGTTTTGAATATGATAGAATTGTTATTGACTTGGTTATAACATGCACAATTGATATAACCAAGCAAGTATTAAACAGACCTTCTGATTATAAAGCTCAGTTTTCAGGTATGGTCTTCTTCAGTGGTAAGCTTAAAATATTTGAGAATCCATTTATACCCCAACATTAAGGGATATAAATGATTAATTGCTTTTTTTTTTTGTCTTCATGTAGAGAGTTTATATATTCCAAGAGCAGAATGCCAGCATCTGTTGGACATCTAGTGAGTGCCTTCATACCTCTTCATAAAAGGGCAAAATGTGTTAAACCAAGCAGGCTGGACCAAGATGCTCCTGTTTTACAAAGACAATAATGGGATTATGGAGGCTTCTCTCTCCTGACTCCATCCACTCTAATCATGTCCTAAGATCCCACTTCCAAATATTCAAAATATTCCAAATTAATAAGATTCTGGAGATTAACTTTCCAACAGACAAATTCCAAGGTGCATTGTGATGTTTAGTTTGTACGGTCACAATGAAAACATATATATATATATATATATATATATATATATATATATATATATATAGTAGTTGAAAAATACAAACGAAATGTAACTGATGTTGAAATCACCTTCCTATTTTCTCACAAAAATCTAATACTATGTAGAATTGGTCTTTGTCTAGAAAAGTTGTATTTTGCACATAATTGGGACATCAAAATGTTTAATTATTAAGTTACATTAGATAATAAAATGGGGATAAAAGTATCCTTGAATATTACATAACCTTGAGTCCTCTATGTGACTGTTTCAGTTTCACAAAACCTGTTATATTTGATTCTCTCATCATGCACTCTAAGTTTTCCCTCAATGCAAATGCAGTTACTCAATTTTTCTCTGTTTTTTTTTTTAATACCAAGTCCCTTTATAGACATCATTTGATGTTCAGATCACAAAGAATTCAATAAAATGTCTATCTATAGTTTTCTTTTGCTAAGTTATTTATGACAGTCATTCAGAAGTTGTTAAAAAACTAACTGCTTATGCATAGCAGAACCTTTCAGCATGTCACATAAGCCAGCATAGTGCATTACTGTCAATGAGGGCAAATGGGTGTAAGGCAATCAGTTTTGGGGTTTCATATTCTTCTTATGAAATTGAGACTGCTCCAGTATATTAGGCAATTATACTTTTAAAATAGTTTGTTATAGCAAGTTTAGACCTTAGACAGCTAGATATTCCTCATGTAAATAAGTGCCTCAAATTTTTCCAAACAAAGGGACTAAGTCAGCACTATCCTACCATGACAAACTGATTTCATTGCAAAAGGAGGTGATATTCCAGATCTGGATATTTTACTTGAGTACCAAATAGGAAAACAGCTGCATACAGAATGTAGGTATGGCTTTGCATCTAAACAAAGATTTTTCTCATAATTAAACATTTACTGTAAAAAATGACTAATGTGGATTTCATAAGGGATGTTTGTAAGGCTATTTGACACATTGTACTTTCTCAATAACACTCAGAAGAGCCATACTGTATAGGTAAGCCTTTCAATTGTATGGAAGAAGAAATTAAATCCAGCACAAGGTTTACAGAATTAAGGCCATGCCCATGCCTCTCACATGTTAGTGGTTAGGTATCTCTTATAGGCATACAGGTAAGAGCAAGTATGTTTAAAGTTTAGATTTTTTTTTCAGATTCTTGATATATAGCCAGGGTTGGCCCCAATTAGACAATCCTCATGTGTTTCCCTATCAAATACTGAATAACAGGCATGAGCCACAACATTTCACTATACTGTTGTAACAATTAAGGGTGAACTATTACTACTTTATTTAAAAGTTTAGAATCTGCATAGTAATTTCAACATTTAATGCAATCTGAGTATTAGTGATGTTAAATTGAACATCATAGTAGAATTAATAGACAATCAGGCAATCATCACCATATCAAAGACAAACTAAGATATTTTGGAAAATAATCTAGGGCAAGAAGTTCTTAGTGAAAAGATTCACAAATAAACCAGAAAAGCTCAAAGTAAACAATAACAGCCAGGTAGCTTCATGAAGCCACAGTTTGTCCACATTAGTTTTAGGGACTTGAGCTGGCCCTGTCAATACTTGTTAGAAATAAAAGTTGCTTCATGATTTTGTATATTCTCCCTCTGCAAGTGATAATTCATATGAAGACTTTAAATGATATCATTTGATTTGAGTTCCTCCATATATCTGATAGAGTTAAAAGTGAAAAGATTCACATTAATATTAATGAGCTATTCATTAAAAGAATATCAAAATGGCAAGTTTCTTTAGGAAGACAGAGTAAAATGTTATTTCAATAAATAACACTGAAGTGTCTCCCAAACAATGCTTATCATTTATTCATTTGTCTTTTTTGCATACATGGATGATGTAAAATGGAACCAAAATAAAACTACCCTGAAATGAAGAGGACTGTGCTCAACCAGTTTCCTAAAGAGAATCTTGTTACAATCAAGGAATATCATTGCCAGATGACTGTTCTCATGCAGTCAGATGACTCTACCATTATCTCCAAAACCCTATTCATTCCAGGCGAATGCAGATACATCTGTTTACTGTTTGTGAATTTCAAATATGTAAATCTACTCCAATCCCACAATCTCCAAATATGCCATTTTACCTCTCAGTTCTATGTGCTTTTTTACTGAAAATCACTTAGTACTATCTATATACATACATACTTCTACTGAAATTCATCAACATCAAAGTATACAGACCTTTTCTATTAAAATATTACTTAAATAATATTATGTAATTACTACTCAATTACTATAAAATGGATCAGATTTTAAGGGTATTTCTGTAAGAAATTGAAATTTTATTTTTATACATATTTATGTTTATATATCAATGACCAATTGCTTTTTAGCTAGTCGTGACAACTGATGAGCTCTTTCTTAAGTCATGCTGGGATTTTGGCTTTCTGGCTCCTGCAGGGTTTGTACTCTTTATAACAGCATCTGTGAATTCATGTATGTAACAGCCCATTCATGTCAAGAAACTTTAATTTCACCACAAACATCCACTACCTCTTGTCTTTTCTGTCCCTTCTTCTGCAACAATACTGAATTTTGTGAATCTCTAAGGTAGCATGGTGAAGAACTATAATAGGAAAAATCTGAATGTATATTTAAGGACAGAAACACTTCTGGTTACAGGTACAAATTCATTCTTGGCATGTGGTGATTTAGATGAGTGACTATTCATTTTTACCACATGGTGATCAGGCAGGAAATTGTTTCATACATATTTAGAATGTGCTCCAACAAATTTTGCAAAATGTTCTACCAATTCCATCAATTTGCTTGCATATATACTTGTGAGATCAGTATATACAAAAGACCAAGTTTTGTTGGTACATTTTCAAAGTAAGAATTGGAAGTATAAATTAACTTTCCAGGACTATAATCTTGCCTTATATAAAGTCATCATTACATGAACTAGGGGTTTGTTTTGCAATTTTGTTTTATTTTACAGAGCATGATGTGGTCTTGGAATACATTCAGGTATCCCAATCAATCCAGATATGGCCATTGCTAATCTTCTGGCAATTAATTATGTAGTGCTCTCAAATTTTCTAAGTTGTTATATTGAGCTATGATTTATTTGTGTTTTTTAACTGTCTATATCTTTGCATGTGAGACTGAGTGAAGTAAATCCTGCAGTGGTTGCCCTTCTGTGTAGAGACTGTAATTTGTCTACTCAATAGTTATAACTGGATGTGTTTGTTGAACCCTTTCAACTTCAGTTTCATTTTTGGTGGATAAAAATGTACCACATAGGCTTTTCATGGAGAACAAATTCAATATTATCTGTGAATTTATTGACAAAATGTTGGACACGTCTTATTATTCAATATGATTGTTATTAGCAACTTCAAAACATGGGCTCACTATATCATTGACACAAACCTCTAAGTAGATTGAAAGAATGAGTCTCACTTCATCATCCTCAAGTACATTTAATGTAATAGGAACTCAACCAGCTTAGCTGGTTCATTTAGTCCAATGATATTCCTATTGACATTCTTCAGAGTCAAAAATCTAAACTATTAAAATGTGAGTGGTGTTGCTTGAATAATAAATTCTTATTACTATTAAGATAAAAACCATTGTGGAACCAATTTTAAGAATATATCTGAAATAAATTTGCATTTAAGTGAAATGAACTGAATAAAGACATCTCTTGTCACCAATGTGTTTAGATCTCACTTAAATAAGTAGGGCAAAAAATCTGTAAAACCAAAGTGGAAAGTAAACATGAGTTCTAATTCCATAAACAATGAAATCCATCTTCTCTTGCTCTCAGATATCAGAGTCTCTTCATTTGTGTACTTTAGAGCTCAGAACTTACACTAGTCACTGTTCCTTCTAGTCTTGAGGTTATATTGCCCAATACTGAGGCCAATTCATTAGTTTTCTTTATTCTATGTACTTTGAATTCATACTGCAAAGATTTCCACTCCAGCTTAAACTAATTTCCATAATAAAAATCTCCATAGATAAACAGATAAACAGGTAGTCTGATAGATGACAAATGATGAATAGAAGATAGATATATTGATAGATAGATAGATATAGATAGATAGATAGATAGATAGATAGATAGATAGATAGATATGATAGATAGATAGAGAGAGAGAGATGATAGATAGATAGATGATTGATAGATAGATAGATAGATA
>NC_034602.1:2763546-2793075 GCF_900095145.1 Mus pahari | reverse complement strand
TAGATACATAGATACATAGATACATAGATACATAGACAGATAGACAGGCACATAGAGACAGGAGCCAGCACCAGCAGTGAATGGGTGTAGGTATCAGGTGAAGGGAAGGTTGAGTCAGGGACCAAGATTGGGATGCTTTGTAGCTTCTGACTGACTAGCAATCAGAAATTTTCTCTATTTATACAGATTTTAAAATTCATGATTTCAAGAGATACAAATCGTGTCATTTTTGTCCCAGGCATATTTTTCTAGCCTGTAAAGCACAGGTAGAAAGATTTTTTTTATCATTAAAACCATATTTTAATTCTTAAAAATCTGCAAATCATTTTAGCTTAAGCAAGCAAACAAGCAAGCAAGCAAGCAAGCAAGCAAGCATATAACAGCATGTTCTCAGGCTGGCAGCACTTTGTGGTTTCAAGATGCATAGACAGAGAATAAATAGAATCTGAGTCAGTTCAGGCAAATCATCCTACTTTAAGCAGTACATTATCAAGCAATACATTATTAACCTTTAATGGTCAGTTATATTACTTGCAAATTGCCTAAGCCTGAGAACTAAGGCTTAGGAATCATTGTAGCTATTATATGTATTCATAATCTTGTGAACATTTGTTTAATAAAGGAATTGTTTTGTTTCAAAATTAATTAACATTACACAAACCTGGTTTAATCCAATCCTTCCAAGAAAGACAAATTTTAATAACTTATTTTTCTTACAAGTTTTTACATTATTCTTGCACTACCCATAGATGTTATTATATTACCTTAGTCACTCTAGCTTTTCTTGGCTGAGTTCTCATGAGGCACCTTTTATATATGGCCTTTTATCTTGTAGGTTATAAGAAATTCTAAATATGCTATAAAACAGTTCTGGATCTGATCTGCTGTTATTTCTCCTGTCCTGCTGAACCTTGTAAGCCTTCTCTGAGTTCATACTATTCTAGTGAGTTTGTTCCATGAATTCACTTTGGGGCAGGTAACAATCTCCAAGGCTCAGGGAAGATTGTCCAGGTAGGATCAACTGAGATTACTTCCATGAAAGCAGGGGTAGTACATTCAGGAATTACTCAGAGGAATACAGAAACAGTTTTGTCAGAGAAACCAGACATGGGTGAGTCATTATGCTAATTGAACCCCCCCAACTCCCTGCAAGAGTGCAACATGCAGAGAAAAGTAAAAGGTACCGGGTCAATGATCACAGCATGTGACTCAGCTTTGCTTGTACTGTCACACAGCTGTGCTGGCTTCACGGCTCACACTATTTCCCTAGGAAATAGCTGTGCAAGATAGGTTGTAGATAGATGATTAGATAGATAGATAGATAGATAGATAGATAGATAGATAGATAGATAGATGATAGATAGATAGATAGAATATAGATAGATAGATAGATAGATAGATAGATAGATAGATAGATAGATAGATAGATGATAGATATTAGATGGTAGATAGATAGATTGATAGATAGATAGATAGATGATAGATAGATAGATAGATAGATAGATAGATAGATAGATAGATACAAAGTTACATAGATACATGAATATATACATAGAGAGATACATGAGAGACAGAGATGGACAGAAAGACATAGATAAGAAATTTTGTTCCACGGAAAACCCTAAACAAATAGTGCATCAAAATTTGAATACATCTTGTTTGTATATTTTTACCTATGATATATCTTGGACAAAAAAGTAACATGGTTGTTACATATTTATAGAGCATATTTCTATAAATCCATCCTGCCAAACTGCATTTAGTCTGACAAATTTAATTTTAAATTTTAAATGAGGATTACATTATGATGTGCACATGTTTTTTGTAATTGTGAGCAAGTAATTACCATATAATTAGCATGTCCATGGTCTGAAAGCCATTTTGTTGTTATTATAACACTGAAAATATCCTCTCATAGCTTTTTCAAGAATATATTATTATTAGTGATGGCAGTCATTAACCTGTACATTAAATAACTGAAGGTGTTCATCTTATTAATGAAAAATTTAATATTTAAGCAATATCTTCTCAATCTCCACTCCCACAATCCCCCTAAAACATCATCCTTCCATCTCTTCTTCAAGTATTTTAGATTTGTTACACAAGTAAGACTAAACTGTTTGTCTTTCCATGTACAACATTTTTCAGAGTCATTGTCATTATCATCACAATTATCAGATTCCCTCCTTTTAATCAAGATTTTGTACATACACACATATAAAAATGAGAAAAGAGGTCATGAAATTTTAAGATAGCAAGGAGAAATATATGGTAGATATTGGAGGAAAGAAATTGAAAAGAGAAATATTTTAATTATATTTTGATTTTGGTTGTTTTTTCAATCAATGAGGAAACCATAGTATTTTTATTTCATTGTTTCTATTTAGAAATTGTAAAACACACAGAAATCCAATTTACAGCAAAAAGGTCTTTATAAACAAATGTTCCATTATTTCAGAACCTAATACATATAAATGAACCACCTAAAATGTCTAAAGTACTATGAAACAATTCATTAGCCAGTAAAATGATCATCAGAATGGATAACTTTTAGATATCCATATTTCATTTACATTATTGAAATGATGATTGATTTGGCTAGAAAGGCAGTCATGAGTTTTTTACTCTTTTAACAAATAATTCTCTGCCTCAATGTGAAACACCCACTGATTTCAAAGAATACAAAGGTGGAAAAAGAAGTAAATATTTGTAAGATCTAAAATAATCCATATGTACAAGAATGTCAGCTATATAGGTATACATGTTCTCATTTCAAAGTTGTTTTCTGATTGTTTTGTTTTGTTTTGTTTTGTTTTGCTGTTATATTGTATTTGGAAAACCTTTGGAATCCCTAGATTTCTTTGCCACAGAAAAAATCATAAAGAAATACTAATCTTTTAAAAGAACAAGATTCTGGATGATATCTATGTATATGTGAGTAGGCATGTATGCATGTATGTGGGCATGTGTGTGTTTGTGTGTAATATATAGAAGCATTCCAGGTAATGTTAGAGTCTCCAAAAAAATGAGAAAAAAAAAGAGAAAGAAACACGAAACTCTTCATACATTCCTCTCTCTCTCTCTCTCTCTCTCTCTCTCTCTCTCTCTCTCTCTTTCTTTCTTAAATCCAGTTTTTTTTTTCTCCCTATCGAAATGATTCAAAGCTGAAAGCATACAGTGAAGAGTAAAAGCCCTCACATGTCTGGTGTGTATTGTACATATGTACATACTGTTTACAAAAGAGATAGCATCATGCCTCCTACTTTTTCCATAAGCTAAGCACATTAGAGACTGGTCTTTGGTAGATTTTCTAATTTAAAATGATTTCATGATATTCCATTATGGGTGTTTCATAAATGACCAGTCATCTATTTCTAAACAATTGTTTCTAAGATTTTCCACATCATAAAAAATAGCAAGAACAATATCCATGTCATCAAACTTTACTTGTAGATATATCATACCCACAACAATTTTCCACACATTTCTATCCTAGTTCCATAGAGACAACTACTTCTTAAATTGTAACTGGCTGCTTGTTCATTGGGTTTCATTCTCAAACTTACATAATGTAATTGAAAAATTACTGAAATGATTATAACATTAAGATGGTTGGTTAATATGTAAATTTATAATTTATGGAGCATTTAGAAATTGTCTTACAAATGCCTTGTGCTATGTTTGTGCTTTTTTTAGACAGGAATTACTTGGGATATTATGTCTGTCCTAAATTTTTCTAACCAAAAATTTGGCTACTATTTATTCCAACTTGAGCACTCATTTACATTAGTTTCTTATTTATCCATTAACTAATCTGCACAACATATTGTAAAAACATTTGTTTAGAACTCACAGAATTTCAAGGGTAGAAAATTTATTCAAGTTTCCATTCCAACAGTGTAAAAATTTCCATTCATATCCCATACACCTAAAAACTAGAAGTAACCCAAAAGGCATTAAATTTGTACTACTGAAGGCAGCTTTTTATCTGACAACTGCTGTTCTGATGTAACACATTTTCAACAGTGGATTTAAGAAAAGAATCATTTGTCATTTGATTTATTACTGGTTATATAACATTCATTTTTGTTTTGTTCGTTGTTTTTAATTTTAATTATTTTATCCATGTACATTACAAATATTGCACCCTGTCTACTATCCCAGAGTTCTTCACCTCATTCCCAACCTCTTTGCCTCTGGGAGGGTACTCCCTCCAGCTGCCACAATCCCCCATTTAGTTAGTTTGACTGTGATTTCATCTATCTTGTTAAGTTTCTCAAAGAACCAGCTCTTGATTTTGTTGACTCTTTGCATTGTTCTCTTTCTTTCTAATACATACATTTCTGTCCTGAGTTTGGCTATTTACTGCCTTCTACTCCTCTTATGCGTGTTTGCTTCTTTTTGTTCTAGAGCTTTCAGGTGTGCTATTAAGTTGCTAGGTATCTCTCCAATTTCATTATGAAGGTACTTAGTGCTCTGAATTTTCCTCTTAATACTGCTTTCATTGTGTTCCATAAGTTTGGGGATGCTGTGCCTTCCTTTTATTTGAATTCTAGAAAGTCTTTTATATCTTTATTTCTTTCCTGACAAAGGTATCATTGAGCAGAAAGTTGTTCAATTTGCATGAGTACATGGGCTTTCTGTTGTTTTTGAAGTATAACCTTAGTTCTTAGAGATCTGATAGAATGCAAGGGATCATTTCAATCTTCTTTTATCTGTTGAGGCTTGTTTTGTGTCCCATTATGTGGTCAGTTTTAGAGAAGATTACATGAAGTGCTGGGAAGAAGGCATAGTCTTTTATTTGGGGGTGAAATATTCTGTAGATAGCTGTCCATTTGATTCATAGCTTTGGTTAGTTTCAGTGTGTCTCTGTTTAGTTTCTGTTTCAATGACCTGTTATATAGTGAAAAGTAGGATGTTGAATTTCCTAGTTATTGTGTGTTTTGAGCTTTAGTAAAGATTCTTTTATGAATGTGGATGCCTTTGCAGTTGGGTCATTGATGTACAGAACTGAGATTTTTCTTTTGATGTATATGAAGTGTCCTTCCCCAACTCTTTCAATTACTTGGATGAAAGTCTATTTTATTGGATATTAGAATGCCTATTCCAGCTTGTTTCTTTGGACCATTTGCTCTGGAATACTTTTTTCCAGTCCTTTACTCTGAGATAATATCTGTCTTTGTGGCTTAGGTGTGTTTCTTTTATGCAGCAGATTAATAGATCCTGTACTCATGTCCATTCTATTAGTCTGTCTTTTCATTAGGGAAGTGAGTCCATTGATCTTGATAAATATTATAGAACAATGATTGTTAGGTTAAGTTATTTTTGTTGTTGGCAGTGGTAGTGTGTGTGTGTGTGTGTGTGTGTGTGTGTGTGTGTGTGTGTGATTCTCTTAGGTTTGCTGTGAGATGATTATTTTGTGTGTTTTCTTGGGTGTAGTTATTCTCCTTGTGTTGGAGTTTTCATTCTAGTATCTTCTGTAGAGCTAGATTAGTAGAAAGAGAATTCTTTAAATTTAATTTTGTCATGGAATACCTCGTTTTCTCCATCTATGATTATTGAGAGTTTTGCTGGGTATAGTAGCCTGAGCTGGGATCTGTGGTCTATTAGTGTCTACATGATATCTTTCCAGGATCTTCTGGCATTTAGAGTCTTTGTTCAGAGATCAGGTGTAATCCTGATAGGTCTACTTTTATATGTTACTAGGCATTTACAGTTTTGGGAGTCTCTCTTTGTTGTGGATTAATGTTTGCATGTTCTGCTCCCTTAAGAGTGCCCATGTTCATGTGTGGTCAGGTGAAATCTTAGTCAGGTAAGGCTAGAGACTGTATTTGGTCAGTGGAAGGAAGGAAAGGAGTTGAAATTTTTAGAGAGGGGAGCGATGGTGAGAGAGAGAGAAAGAGAGAAAGAGAGAAAGAGAGAAAGAGAGAAAGAGAGAAGAGAGGAGAGAGAGAGAGAGAGAGAGAGAGAGAGAGGATGGAAGAAACCACGTGGTCTGAAAAAGCCACAAGTTCTTTGGATATCATAAAAGGTTACTAGAGTAATGTAGGGTACATTTGCTCCATGTAGGTGTGCAGTATTATTTATATCAATTGGGTTTTGAGTTCTTTGTGTGGGCATTTGGAGGGTTGAGGATTTACTGTTATAAATCAGGCTCATAAATTCCAAGCCTCTTGAGTTTCATTTTACAGGGTAATGGGAACTTGTGTGAGTGGCAGCAGGCTTTCTGCCCCCTAACCACAGGGTGTGGTTAGCCTGAGAAGATCAGGTTGGCAACCTCTGGAACCATGGGAATTGGCAAGACCACTGTTGTCCATGCGCACCAGACATAGCATGGATTTATTTTTTTGTAATTACATGCTGCATTCTTTGTTCTGTATATTTAGTGTTGTGATTATTACCTGGTGGGAAGATTTTCTTTTCTAGTCCAATCTATTTGGTGTTCTGTAGGCTTCTTGTATGTTTATGGCCATTTCTTTCTTTAGGTTAGGAAATTTTTCTTCTATGACTTTGTTTAAAATGTTTTCTGGACCTTTGAATTGGGAATCTTCATCTTCTGTTCCTATTATTCTTAGGTTTGGTCTTATGTCCCAAATTTCCTGGATGTTTTGGGTTAGGAACTTTTTACCTTTTGTACTTTCTTTGACTCATGTGTTGATGTCTTCTATAGTATCTTCTACACCTCAGATTCTCTCTTCCATTTCCTGTATTTTGTTGATAATGCTTGCATCTGTAGCTCCTGATCTCTTTCCTAGATTTTCCATCTCTAGGCTTACCTCCATGTGTGATTTCTTTATTGTTTCTATTTCCATTTTCAGGCCTATGGCCATTTTGTTCAATTCCTTCAACAGTTTGATCATATTTTCCTATATTTCTTTAAGGGATTTATTTGTTTCCTCTTTAAGGGCTTCTAACTGTATAATTGTGTCTTCCTCTATTTCCTTAAGGGAGTTATTTATATCCTTCTTAAAAGCCTCTATCATTTTAATGAAATGATGTTCATGTCAGAATCTTGCTCTTTGGGTATGTTAGGGTATTCAGGGCTTGCTGTAGTGGGAAAATTGGGTTCTGATGATGTCAAATTACATTGGCTTCTATTGCTTATTTTCTTGTACTTATGTTTTTCTATCTGATTATTTCTGGTGTTAACTGGCCTAGGTGTCTCAGACTGGGGCAAGCCTCCATGGAGAGAGGCACTTAGGGCCATGTGACGTGGATTAGAACAGACCTCCTGAGGAGCAGGAAGTCTTTCTCTGGTTAGGACAGGTTTCCCATGTCCTCAGTTGGAGTAGGCCTCCTCTGTCCCTGGTTAGAGTAGTCCTCCTGTGACCTGATTAGGGCAGACCTCCTAGGAGACAGCAGTCTATAGGGTTCTGAGGGCGGCTTACCACTCTCTCATGGGTACAGGTGGAGGTACAGATCTGAAGTAGGGATATAATTATATTTTAATCTCAAAATAGACTAAGGTTCTAGTGTCTTCAAAGATCTGGGTTCACATTTCACTGCTGTCAACTTTACTGTAAATTAACTCAGTCTAAGAAAAGGATTTTCAAAGCTCCTTCCTAGAAGTTATGTAAGATTATAAGAGAATCATAGCTAAGGGTATCTTTTTTATAATTGTTTGACATGATCTATAGTCATTTAAAAAAATCTTTTTTGCTTTTATTGACTTGTTTTATGAACTAGAGTGAGATTTAGAACATTGTGTACACTGGAGACAATATATGTTGATATTCTGTTTGGATTGTTGTAGCATTCTTCCAGCTTCTAAACAGGTTTTCTCAGCCACTGCGGTGGCCCCTCCCTATCTGCCAAGCCTGCTCTTTGTTACAGCTGCCAGCACTCTTCAAACAGTCGCTTCTCAGGGCAGGTGCTGCTCCCTGCTGATAAGCTTTGAGATTCTCCAGAGTCACCTTTCTAAAGTTCTGCCCACCAGCTCACACCAAGACTGGGGCTGGGGGAAAGGGCTTTTTCCCACGCTATTAAAACTGAGTAATTCATTAAACCTGGGGCTTTGAACAGAATTCTTTGTCTTGGCCTGCTTCCTCCCCGCCATCTTTTCTCGTCCAGCCCAGCCCTGCCTTTCAGGGTGGACCCGGTTCAGAGTGTGGTGGACACACTCAGGTGGCACCCAACATGGGGCCTGAATGTGGCGGGGACAAACTGAGGAGATGCTGTCTATGTAGAGCTCCACGAGAAAAAAGAATAAGAAGGTCTAAGCTGGTACTGTGTTGACCTGACATTCTTACCGATTAGGGTTACAGTGGTAAATGGGAAAAGAATATTCTAAACAGGCATTTGCCCGCAGCCCTTAAGAGCTGTTTCAGGTTTGAAGAAAAGGTGTTAATTTTTTTTTTTTTTTTTTGTAAAACAGATTCTTGCTGCCCATGGTTCAGAGAGGACAAAAAAATTAGACAAGAGAACCTGGGAGAGAGAGAGAGAGATCATGAGAGAGGGAAAATGGATTTTAAAAGTCTCCTAGAGACACTGAAATCTGTAGACATCCAGCTTTCTCTCTGACCCCTGCAAGAGACACTCAGATTTGGTTACATCAGGTCCTCTACCTTCTATGTATTGTCTGTAGTTGGTGCACCAACGTATGTCCACGTGTCAATTGTATTCTGTTTTGTCTCATTGTCTAAATGAGTGACTGTTCTGTGTTTCATGTTTAAAAGAAATAAAATTGGCTAGAATTTTGTCTGCTGATGCAGTCTCTGTTTGTACAGGGGAGCCTGAAAGAGGCTCTTAGCTGAGCCAGGAATCAAGCATAGCAGGAGAGCCCCTACAGAGAAACTGTTTTTAAGAGAGTCTTTGAACTCTTAGTTTTAAAGCAAAAAGGCTGATAGCTGGTTTTTTCCTTAAAAAATTCTCATGATTAGTGTGTTTAGCAAGTGACAATTGCCTTTTATCTTAAAATTATAGCTAAAAAAAGGTAAAATTCTGTGGTCTAAATTTATAATTCATGTAGCTGCTTCATTTGGTTTTTGACTGGTCTTTAGGGTATAAAAATGCTCTGCATGGCTTATAAGCTCTGCATAGCTTATAAGTTATTGGTGTTAATTAAAAGGTTATAACATTGGTTACAAAAGGTTAGCTTTAAAATGGTAACTTAAGGTTGGTGTCATCTTAAACATGTGGCATCAAACAGGCCAAAAAATTAGGCCTCTAGGAAAACTTCTAATTGAGATAATGTTTAATGTGACTCTTATCCTAAAAGGTAGACTTAGGGATAAGATTTAAAACAATGTCTTTTTAATAACACATTTAAATTTGCAGCCATACATTCATAGGTATAAATTGGTAGCCAAACTTTGTAACATGATAGTGATGTTTCCACTATTAATTTCTAAGATGATAAAGTGTTTTAAAATGGGGTTTTGCATTCCCAAAGTTGTAGATATATTCTAATATTACAAAAGAAACTTAAATTCTAAAATTCTGTCCTCACTGTAAGAGGGACAAAGCTCAGACCAGCCTTGGTAAGGCCTGTGTGACTTTTCCTTTGTTTTGCAAACCATGCCTAAGGAAGTTCTTGGGATCTCACCTCTCTGCCTTTGGGGAGAATTCTTTTTAGCTAAACATTTGTTTCAGATCTACTCAGATGTTGTTCATAATAAAGTTTTAATTCAAAATGTATAAGAGGTCAATCAGGCATTACAAGGTAACTTGCCAACCTTATGTAAAATTATTTAAGAGTTTGTTTTTTTCCTTGATAATTTTAAATGGTTTGCTTCTGGTGAACTGGTGATCACTGGAAAGTTTTGCCTCTAAGTATGGCTTATACAGCTTACATTATGTAAGAATAATTTTTATTGTCTCTGCTTCAATACAAGAAGCTAAGAGTTTAAATCTTTCAGTGTGGAAAGTATCAGCTAAGGCCTCTAAAGAAATGTTTACCTCAAATCTTACTCTTACGCAAGGAGCTTTAAGGTTCTGGGGAGTAATTTGCTTCATAAGATTCAGAGGCCATATCTTTCTAATATTTAAGGTTTTGGCTATACTAGAAAATTGTGATATAGAAAATTTATGAGCAAAAATTTGATTCGCTTCAAAATGTTTATTTTCCAATGCTTCCAAGAGATATTAATGGGATAGGACCTTACTGTAAGGCCTTCCAGTGATTTAAACCTNTGAATATTATCTCTAGAGACACAAATTAATTGGTTAAAAAACAAAAGGCTTTGCAGAATATAAAGGAAGCTTTTATAATTGGTAACAATTATAATCATTGGTAACTAAACACTAGCTGCTTATATTAATTATGGTTATTAAATGCCCACAGCAATTGTTTTGGTAAAGAGAATGCATTAATGTAAAGTCATTTTTCTTCTCTAAGTAGTTTTAACATCCTATTGTAAGGGTGTGGTGATACTAAATAAAATTACGAATTCCCTTTTCCAAACAGCAATCAAATTGGTTATTGCAAATACTAATATTTGGCCTACCACATACCATCATTTTTAGATAAAATTGATAATCATCCTAAAGATAAAAATTGATTCTATGCTTGCATTTGTATCTTCTATAAACTCATACATGCATGCATCCCTATTATTGTATTTATAAGCAGTTTTTTATAAAGAAAAGTATATGTGAATTGGATCACATGTTTATTCTTTTTAGTTTCCTCCTGCTTCAGCACATATGATTAAACTGGGTGCTGTAGACAGTGTTTTAAAATGAAAAACAATCAAGCTTTAATTTGTGTATTAACAGTCAATATATCTCAGAGCTTAAAATTGCTCAAAAATTGTCTCTCAAATACTATAAATTTTCAATTTGTCAATGCATATACAACTCATAAGAAAAAATGCTGTTCTTTTAAAAGACTTACCTTTGGACATTTAAGAAATTGTCCTAGCCTGCCTGGACAAGACCTCTTAAGGCAATGTCATGCTAAATTTATATCAGGCAGATTTTAGACCTTATGTAAAAATAACTGGCCATATAATCTTGTTCTTTACATCATCAAAATAGCAATGGATTAGATAATATTTTGGTATTTTCAGAGAATGTGCATGTCAAATTGTGAAAATTTGTTCTTAGTGTCCTCATTTTCTACCTGTTTCCACATAATGGTGTTAATTCTTGAGGACTTAGTCAATTACTGCAAATGGATACACTTATTTCTGATTAATCAATAAATATAATATGCACATGTGATTACTGATACCTTTTCAGGCCTTCTGTTCTATAAGAAAAACAACGAAAAGTATAAGTTAGCCATTGCCTATGTTAAAAATTCTTTATATACTTGGTGTTGCAAATTAAATTAAAACAGATATTGGAACTGGCTATAGCAGTCAAGTATTTCAGATGTTTTGTCAACANTTTAATGTTACCCATGTCACTGAGACTTTTTATAATTCTCAAGACAAGGTATTGTGGAACTTTGAAAACTTTATCTTTTTAACAAAGAAAGGGAGGAATTATCCCTGTGCACATTATTTAAATNTCATTTTTATTTTTAAAANTTTAAAATTTGGATGTCAAAGAACTTACTAAATGCCTTATAGCATTTTAAAACTAGACATACTCATGTCTAGGAAAAATAAAAAGGATCTACTTATTGGCATATGGCTTGATCCTAAGTAGTTACCCTTATGAGGAAGAGAGAAAGCTTGTGTTTTCTCCACAGAACACTGCAGAAGCATGACAACTTCCAATATGGTTTGTATGCCAAACTGACCTGTGAGTTAGCTGAGTGCCCCGACTGGTGACTAGAAAGCTGTTTTGGATATATGTTGTTTTTAGACCCTCCTTTGCTTGCTTGCCTTTGTCCCAGATTGGACAAGCTAAGCTGCCTTGCTTCAAGCTTTTAACTTTTAGAATAAAGATCATTAGAGACTGTGAAATCTGACTTTAAAAGATTAGTCATAAAGAGGAGTTATAATGATTCTTCTCTTTCCTTCAATGTGACCAGTTACTCTAAACTCAGTCTTGGACTGCTCTAGTACTAATTCCGATATTAAAGATTCCTAATGAAGATAGCTAAAAACCTTTATTAGCTAGCATAGTTAATTTGGAACGCAAGCCTCCTCTTACAGAGAATTTACAGCAGTTCTGTGATTCTCAAAGCTGCTTCCCCCACACCTGAAAGCTATTGTCTAGCCTGATCATTACTAATTTGCAACTGAACAGAGTACCTGGCCTTTCCCAGAGAAGCTTGTTATCCTGTTACTTTACAGCTGTTTTGGCTTTTGTTTCAAGCAGGTCTGCTTTACCCATGACAGCCAGTGTGCAGTCAGAGTTCAGTTTTATCTTCAAAAGGGAAAGGCGGCAGAAATTCTTTGAGATCAAAAACTTATCTAGTTACATCATGGCTTTGGTCTGAATTTGGAAATAGGTGTGCTATGAGGGCCAGACATTCAATGACGGGCGACCAGATTTCAGAACTATATCAATCTAAGACAGAGGTATATGCCAAGAGGCCGTGGTTTATTGATAATATTCCATAGAGCCATGTTTGTGCAAAATATTCACAAACAAGCTGCATATACACTCTTTGATGGAATTTGAATAGTTTCTGAAAAATCTGAGACCTAAAAATCTGCCAACAGCCACCATAATTCCTGGGCAGGGTGATGGAGCATAATATATTTTGTGCCAGTCCAACATTTTTTTTGATATATTTAGGGAGGAGATGTAGCATTCTTCCAGCCTCTAAACAGGCTTTCTCAGCCACTGACTCTGGACCAGACATAATATGTCTCCATACATTTCTTTCTACTTTTCTGGTTATTATGTGAGTGGGTCCTTCTTATTCATAAGAGTGATATCATAACGATAGATATGTTAGCTGGGTGCACAAGCTAAAATGGTCCTCCTTTGTTCTGAACTCCAGAACTCCCATTACTTCCAAAAGTTACTTATATCTCAAAATTAACATACATGTAAAATTAAATGTTCATATTTCTCCATTCGTTTTAAAAATCCATAAGGAAATACACCTTTAACCCTTTGTTGACTAGTGACTCTTCTTTGTGAGAAGGTAAACATGTCTAAATTTGCATTAAGTACAAATTTAAATTTTGCTCACAGATTTTGTCAACGTTTGTACTCTGCCCAACATCCTTCAATATTTTATTTTGTTAATGTTTGTTTGGTTTTAATTAATACTTAATAAGTTAGTTTTACACATGTGTTTTAATTAAATATATTCTTATATGCTTTTCACAGTTTAAATATGTTATAAATGTTTTTCTTATCTACTCCTTTATGTTAAATAGCAAATAGAAAATAAACCTGTCAGAGTCACACAGTTATGAAGAAAGCTAGAGAGACTGAAGAATCTCAAATATGTTTCAGGTAGTGTGGTAAATGCAGTGGAAAATAACAAGAGATTATGTCTAATATAAGTTGGAAGATGAGAAACGGTTGTATGAGATTGTTCTTTTACAACATATTGTGGTGACTTGCATAAATATGTATATGTATTTACACACAAAGACACAATACACACACTTGAACACATGCATGTACAGAGAGAGAGATGCAAAATAAATACTTATTCAGCCATGAATTAGCAAGCCTTTCTGCACATACATAGCTAAAACCTCAGATTTTTTGAACCTACTTCTCACCATCAGTACAAAGTATATCAGATATAATGTATACACAGCTAAGCTTTTCTATATTTATATAAAACCTTATAAACATGATAACCTTATAAACATGAAAAGAATATTAAACAAGAATTCTATATCATATATTTTTTCACTTGTTCTAACTAATTAAAAATGTACTATTTATTATAAACTATGAACTGCTCAAATCCATGCAATGGTATTACCCAACAAGCTATGTTTTCTATTCTATAAGCCATAATAGTATGTTGTAGATTCTAAGGAATCTTTCTTTGAAAAACAATTATTAAAATATCAAAGGTTCACTGAAATGTTTTGAAATCCCTAGTTCATCAATTAAGTTGATGCTGAGTTAACAATATGGTTCTTCTTGAACATAAATATTATATTTGTTCATCAGTTACAGAAGATAGGATTTGAACATATAAAAATCCTTATGGAAAATAGTTTAATGAATAATTTTTATAGGAAAATTTAAATGCCACCTAGTCAATGAATCCACACCAGCTAGATAATACCATTCCCAAGACAAAAGATGGAAAGATTTCTTTTATCTTTTTATTAGCATTTTGAATATAAAATATCAATGAGAGTGGAATGGAAACAACTTCCAAAGTAAAAAAATATTCAATATATGTTATAGTGCAGATCAGAGAGAAAGTATATGTGTAGCATTTGCAAGGCCCAAGTTTGATCCCCAGCGTCAGAATTAAAATATCCACAATAGAACCCGATTTTATATATATATATATATATATATATATATATATATATATACAAAAAAAAAAAAAAAAAAAAAACCTGAGAATTTTGCTGTGTTCTACCTAATCTGTGTCTTCTGGCTTACTTGATAGGTTACTAAAAGGGGACCTGGACAGGAAATGGATAGTTTCAGGAAATAGAAACTACTTACATCCTCTCTTCAATCTATGACCACCTGAAGTCTAACCATATCCATTAAAAATAATATTGTGCATTCATGAAAGCCACCAGTGACTCAACTTCTTAAAGCTTGAAATAGATGCAAAATGGCTGTCTAAACAAGAGGTACTTGCTATATGGAGAACTCCAATAGATTAGAAAGACAAACACTTTTCTAGAAGAACTGGCCAGCAGGGAAACAGCTCTGCCCACCAGAAGATCTGAATGCAGCAAAAATCTCTGTGAAGAGAAGAAAAGAAAAATGTTGCAAACTTGAGAGAGAGGCCATATTAGGACACTAAAGTCTCCCAGAAGTTCTTGCTGGAGACAAACCTAGAAGTGTAGCTTTCAGAATTAGAGGATAGACCAAGGAAACACTTATCAAAAGAAAAAACAACAACAAACAAACAAACAAGTTTGGAACTACTAAAAAAACCAACTTTTGCATTTTGAAGACTGTCCTGATGTCAGTCTGTCTCATTCCTGTCCTGCCCCCCCCCCCCAGGAGTTCTGACACATCAAGGATCACAGTTGCACCTGAGCCTATAGTGAAGCCTTAGCCCTGGCCATTTACCCACTCTGCCCATACCCAGAAGCAGCTCAATCCCAAGGAGTTTTGTCACATCCAGGATCACAGTGTGGCCCTAACCCCCCACACACACACACACACATGCCTGGTATAACTGGGGTCTTGTAGGACACAGGAATCTCTGCCCAGTCAGAAGCAAATATTCCTTCTGGTTTTCACCTGATCCCAAAGTGGAGCCTGAGCTCTGGATCTCCACACTCTCTACCCACACCCAGTGGCAGCTTATTCCCCAGGAGTTCTTACACATCCAGGATCACAGATGAGGCCCCAACCTTACCCCAGTACTAGGACTAAATGGGAACCCCCAGAAAAAGGGGTCGCAGATACCCCTGGCCAGCCAGATGCACATATTCTGCCCAGTTTATACTTGCACCTGGGAGTGGACAATGGGCTATGGCTCTCCACACAATACACACACACACACAGAAATAGTTCAATGCCCAAAAGATCTGACACATCCAGTAGTAGAGGATCAAAGGAGCAGCTAGACCCCAGGAATTCTGACACAAAAATGGTCACAGATTCACAGGCTCAGAGGAGCTAAAATCTCCTGTCAGAGACAGCGTGGACGGTTAACACCAGAGAAAACAATGTGGCAAGAGGCAAACACTAAAACATGAGCAACAGAAACCAATGCTACTTGGCAACAACCAAACCAATTTTTCCCACCACACCATGCCCTGGTTATCCCAAGACACCTGAAAAGAAAATTTCAGATCTAAAATCCCATCTCCTGAAGATGATAGAAGACTCTAAAAAGAAAATAAATAACTCCCTTAAAGAACTACAGGAAAATACAGGTAAACAAATAGAAATCCCTTAAAGAAATACAGGAGAACACAGGTAAACAGCTAGAAGCACTTAAAAAGGAAACACATAAATCTCTTAAACACATCCAGCAAAACACAATTAAACAAGTGAAGGAATTGCACAAAACCATCAAAGATCTAAAAAATGGAGATAGAAGCATTAAAGAAAACACAAAGGAAGACAACCTAGGAAAGAGAGTAGGAGTCACAAATGTGAGCATCACCAAGACTATATGAGGTAAAAGAAAGGATCTGAGGTATAGAAGACACCATAGAAGACATTGACACCACAGTCAGTCAAAGAAAATACAAAACCCAAAAGTTCCTGATTGAATACAGTCAAGAAATCCAAGCAATCCTATGAATAATGGGTATAGAAGAGAGAGAAGATTCCCAATTCAAAGAGCCAGTAAATGTCTTCAACAAAATTATAGAGGTAAACATCCCTAACCTGAAGAAACAGATATCCTTAAAGCAAAGAAGCAAACAAATTGGACCAGAAAAGAGATTTCTCCCATCATATAATATTCAAAACACTATAGCCACAGAACAAAGAAAAACATATTGTAAGTGGTAAGGGAAAAAGGTTAAGGAACATATAAAGGCAGACCTATCAGAATTACACCAGAATTCTCAACAGAGAATTTAAAAGCAGGAAGTTCCTGGGCAGATGTAATAAAGATCTTAAGAGAACAAAAATGTCAGCCCATGCTACTATACCCAGCAAAACTATAAATTACGATAGGTGGAGAAAGCAAGATATTCCATGGCAAAACCAAATTTAAACAATGCTGTTCCACTAATCCAACCCACTGGAGGATAATAGAATGAAAAGTCCAGCACTAAGAGGGAAACTACACCCAGGAAAAAAGACAAGTAAATAATCTTGTCATATCAAACCCAAAAGAAGAGAACCACACAAACATAATTCCACCTCTAATAACAAAAATAACAGGAACCAACCATCATTGGTTCTTAAAATCTCTGAACATCAGTAGAATCCTTTTTCCAATAAAAAGACATAGGCTAACAGAGTAGATATGTAAATAGGACCCAGAATTTTGTTCCATACAAGAAACATACTATACTAACAAAGACAAGACACTACCACAAAATAAAAGGTTGAAAAAAAATTCCAAGCAAATAGTCGCAAGAAACAAGCTGGAGTAGCAATTCTAATATCCAGTAAAATACTTTCAACCAAAAGTTATTTAAAAAATGGGTAATAACACTACATACTGAAAGGAAAAATCAACCAAGATGAACTCTCAATTCTGAACCTTCATGCCGTAAATACATGGACATTTACATTTGTAAAAGGAACATTACTAAAGCTCAAACTACATACTGAACCACATACAATAATAGTGAGAAAATTTCATACAATACTTTCACCAATGGACAGATCATGTAAACAAATAAACAGAGATACAGTGAAACTAACAAAAATTTCCTAACCAAAAACAAACAAACAAACAAACAAACAAACAAAACTGCACAAGGCTAGTCGATTTTAGTGCAGAATTCTCTCAGACCTTCATTACTAAAGCTCAAACTACATACTGAGCCACATATAATAATAGTGAGAAAATTTGATACAATACTTTCACCAATGGACAGATCATGTAAACAAATAAACAGAGACACAGTGAAACTAGCAAAAGTTTCCTAACCAAAAAACAAAACAAAACAAAACAAAACAGACAAAACTGCATAGGGTTAGCCGGTTTTAGTGCAGAATTCTCTCAGACCTTCAAAGAAGACTTAATAAAAATACTTCTCGAATGATTTCACAATATAGAAACAGAAGGAACGCTACCCAATTCATTCTATGAAGCCACATATACACTGATAACTAAACCAAACAAAGACCGAACAAAGAATGAGAACTTAAGAAAAATTTCCCTTTTTAGCATCTAGGCAAATACTCAATAAAATTCTTACAACCTGAATCCAAGGACACATCAAAATGAACATTCACCATGATCCACCAATCTTCATCCCAAGAATGCAGAAATGATTCAATATATGGAAATCCATCAACATAACACTAGAGAAACAAACTCAATGAAAAAAATTACATGATCATCTCATTAGATGCTGAGAAAGCATTTGAAAAAATATAATACCCCCCTCCACATGTTTAAAGTATTGGAGAGAAATCAGTAATTCAAGGTCCATACCTAAACAAAATAAAAAGCAATATACAGAAAACCAAGAGCTAACATCACACTAAATGAAGAGAACTTTAAGCTATATCACTAAAATCAAGGACTAGACAAAGCTGCCTAGTCTCTCACTATCAACATAGTACTAGAAGTTCTAGCCAGAGCAATTAAACAACAAAATGAGATCGAAGGGATGCAAAATGGGAACAAGGAAGTCAAGATATCACTATTGCAGACAATTTGATAGTATACTTAAGCAACCCCAAAACTTCCACCAGAGAACTCCTAAACCTGATAAACAATTTCAGCAAATTGTCTGGAAATAAAACTCAAACAAATCAATAGCCTTCCTCTACTCAAATGATAAATTGGCTGAGAAAGAAATTAGGGAAATGACACCCTTCACAATAGTCACATATACTATAAAATATCTTGGTTTGATTTAACATAGCAAGTGAAAATCTATATGAAAACAATTTCAATTGTTTGAAGAAAGAAATTAAGACGACCTCAGAAGATTTAAAGATGTCCCATGCTCATGGATTGGCAGGATTAACATACTGAAAATAACCATCTTATCAAAAGTAATCTAGAGATTCAATGCAATCTCCATCAAATTCCCAACTGAATTCTTCACAGAGATAGAAAGAGCTATTCTCAAACTTATCTGGAATAACAATATACAAACAAAAAAAACCAACCAACTAACAAACAAACAAAAAAACCCAGGACAGCAAAACACCATTCTCAACAATAAAAGAACTTCTGGGGAGTCACCATCCCTGACTTCAAGCCTCCAGAGAAACAGTAATAAATACCATGGCATATTGGTACAGAGACAGTAAAATATATCCGTGGAGTAGAATTGAAGACCCAGAAATAAGCCCACACACCTATGGTCACTTGATATTTGACAAGGGAGCCAAAACCATGCAGTGGAAAATAAAACAGTGTTTTAAACAAATTGTGCTGGTTCAACTGGCAGTCAGCATATAGAAGAACTCAAATAGACCAATTCTTATCTCCTTGTACAAAGCTCAAGTCCAAGTGGATCAAAGAAATCCACATAAATCCAGATACAGTGAACCCAATAGAAGAGAAAGAAGGGAAAAGCCTTGAACACATTGTCACAGGGGAAATTTTCCGGAAAAAAAAGACCAATGACTCAGGCTCTAGGAACATCAATTTGCAAATGATACCACATAAAATTGAAAAGCTTCTGTAAGGCGAAGGACACTGTCAATATGACAAATTGGCAACCCACAGATTGGGAAAAGATATTTACCAACCTTACATGCAGTAGAGATAATATCCAAAATATACAAACAACTCAAGAAGTTAGACTCCAGAGAACCAAGTAGCCATCTTAAAAGTGGGATACAGAGCTAAACAGAATTCTCAACTGAGGAATCTTGAAAAGCTGAGAAGCACATAAAGAAATGGTCAAAGGTCTTATTAATCATGGAAATGCAAATCAAAATGACCTTGAAATACCTCATACCAGTCAGAATTGTTAAGTTCAAAAATGCAGATGACATCAGATGCTTGTGAAAATGTAGAGAAAAAGTAGTAAAACTCCTGTTGTAGGAAATATTTTTAAAAATGTAACTGGTACATTCCTGTGCTTGTGCCTCTGCCCTGGCAGCCTGGTCAGCCATGCACTGGTGGGCAAAATTATGACTCTGAATTCCATAATCTCTCCACTGAGCTTGCTAGTTTCCCACTGGTGAATCACTACCATGCCAACCTAAATCCCCCACAGCCTCTGTGGACCATCTCATGCAAACTCAAGCTTGGCTGCCAAACCCGTCTCTCTTGAACCCAGACAAGTCCCCCATGAAGGAAAATGCAACACAAACTTAGTTCAGAAACAATGGTAACTCAATCTCTGGGCCATCAACTAAAACCTAATCTTGTAGGCCTTATTAAAATCAGATTCCTCTGGAGGTGAATCCTTGTAGATCCCGGGGAACTCTAGCAGCTACATCTTATCCGTTTGCCGCCCCATTTCAGAAAGGATCTCACTATCTCCTGCTTCCTCTCTTCCTCCATCCAACCCAGAAGTCCCATCTACTCACCCAGTGATTGCCTCCTTTATTTATTAGGGGATTGGTTCACAAAAACAGCATCAGGTTCATCCATAACACTTCCCCATTTGTCTTCTAATAAAAAACAAAATTTTTCCCTCAATATAGAGCACAACTACTACAATTTTGTAATTTATAAGGTATAGATACCCAGTTCATCAATTTTGTCATTAAGATAGAATATTGTCTTCTATCCTAAATTAAAAGACTTATCATTCTAAACCTGACTCATATCCTGGCTTTAGATACTGTCACATCTGAAAACTATCCTCTCATATCTATTCTATCAAAGTAAATAGCCTGGGATGGCTATGAGACAATAAGTAGTTTTTCAACCCAATCAGAAATCCAAGAATGGCCAACATTGATTGAAATATATAGGAAACTTAACACATCTTCCAGAAGTGAGACAAATTGTACAGACAGCTGCTTACCTATATAGCCTCAGTAAGTCAGGAAGATGGAGCATAACTTCAGCCTTCTGGCACAGGATCTTCTGACAAACCTTAGAGATACAGGAATACTAAAGACTTGTTTATTCTGTGTCAGCAGAACTAAGCTGTAAATTGTATCCTTTCAATAACAATACAGGTCTACAGGAGATACTGGCAATTTTCTGTCCATTTGTGACCTAGCCAAAAATGTACAGCCTCACCTGGAAGTAAGATGCTCAGTTGCTTCTTTGAATTCACAAATGGGAAACTGTTAGGCACAGATTTGTCTCATCAATAAGTGAATAAATAACTAACTGTCACATTCTGTGGATTTCTGAGGTTTTTGAAAACCAACTATCTATATCAAGTAATCTGAACTGTTCTCTGTTAACTACTCCTAATTATTTCTAATTAAAAAATCTGGAAACACACTAACAATAAACTCAGAGCCATTAATTTGCTATTTGTCCCTTAACTCACAGGCTTAATCATCTCAGATCAGTTTATAATAACAGTTAGAGAAGAACTGGGTCTAAGCCCTTTAATTTTAAAATTCTTGTATCAGTAGAAGAATTCTATGCCCATTGAAAACCTTGATTTTGCACCAAAATAAATTCTGTATAAAAATAAGAAATTATGACTTCTACTTAGTAATATTAAATAGATTTTTACAAAATGGAATTATGGCTATGCAATCAATTCTAGCTATTTCTCCCTATTCCAATTATGACCATTTGACATTCTCTAGAAAGATAACCTATAATAACCCCTTACAGCCACAAAGCCCAGGGAACTGCAACAATGGTTTTTTTCAAGCTGAATATGGATGTTGAGATATTTTTAAGGAGAGGGGTAGGGAAAATAGAGTTGGTTGGCCTTAAGAAAGCCACACCAATGATTGATTTTGTCCCCAAAGTCTGTGTCTTGACTGGATCCTGCTGAAAGTCCAAGATATCTGGAGTTCAAGCAGAGACTCACCAAAGCAGTATATTCTGTAGTATACAAATCTAAAAACCATGTTTTAGTATCATTAAGATAATCTTTTTGTTTAATTCTCTGGAATCTACTTCTTCAAGGGGTTTTCCTTTATCAAATCTGATCCATATAACTCTGGTGTAAAAACTGAATCACCTTTTCCAAAAACACAAAGACAAAACCATTTTCCCAGATCAATGTATCCTTGAGTCAGTAATAAGAAAACCCTTTATTTAGACCTCTCTTCCAAAGGAATAATATAACCACAAAACTCAAAATCACACCTATTTTGAAAATCAAAACAATCTAAAAGAAATCAAGTAAACTAAGATACTGTATGTACTTATATGTAGATCTTTCATATCTTGCCAAATAGGAAAAGATACTCAAGATTCCCATGGAGCCCACACTAGAAGAATATGAGCTTTATGTGGCTGGGTAAACAATCTATACCATCTTTCTGTTTGCCTCTCTGCCCAGAGCCACAGACATATTTTATAAATACCTATATAATATCTGTCTATTGCACTCTCTACCTGGAGCCACAGACTTAGATAATGAATACTCGTTCAAACCAGGCAATGATTATCACTCCACTCTCTACTCTGGAGTCAGTGACTAATATTCCCTATCCCAATTCAAATTAAAACAGTCCAAAGACAAATTATGTAAACTAAAATACTCTATATGTCTATACTTAGGCTTTTCCTATGTTGCCAAGAGGATATAAAACCCAGTATTCCCGAGGAGCCCATGTTAGACAGAATGTGAGAATCCTGTGAGGCAAGTAAAGCAATTTTATAACATCTTATGATTCGACTTTTGGCCTAGAGCAGACAACTTGTTATACCATTAATCAGATCGGCTAGCTCTCTAGAGCCACAGACATTTATTTTACTAATATCTGTTCACTGTCCTCTCTACTTGAAGTTAGTGACTAATTGTCCCTATCCTAGTTTCAAACTACGGGTGAAATTCTGCCCATGATTCAGACAAAATCTGTATATAAATCTATCCTAAGAGACTAAAATGCTGTAGGTGCCAATTCTTAGGCCTTTTCTATTTTGGCACGCAGGATTTAAACTCAGAATTCCTGTGGAGCCCACATTACACAGAATTTGAATATTCTGTGAGGTGTATTAGAATAATATATCTTTATATCATCTCTAAAACAATTAATTCACACATCTATCTATACCTGCTTATAAGCAGGATTTTAACCCAGAATTTCCGTGGAGCCCACATTAGGTAGAATTTGAGTATCCTGTAAGAAGTATTAGAGCAATATATCTTTATGCCATCTTTAAAGCAATTAATTCAACCTTTCATTAATTTCTGCCTATAGGAAGCAGGTAGTTTTTACTTGCTTTAAGCTCTCTACCTAGAGCAGATATCTTGTTGTACCATCTATCTGTTCAGCTCTCTGCCTGGAGCCACAGACATTTATTTTATAATATCTCTTCACTGACCTCTCTACTTGAAGCTAGTGACTTATTTTCCCTATCCTAGTTCTGAACTGCAGGCGAAATTTCCCATGTAATTCAGACACAATCTATATATAAAGCTATCCTAAAAGCAAATAATCCCAATTTTATAAATTCACAGTTCATTCAAACTCTGCCACAACAAGTAGGCAACATACATTCTACAGCTCTCTGACTCAGAGGAGCCTGCATTCTGTACAGCAGGGGACCTCAGAACCCTGCACTTGAGTCCACATGATTTGCTCACTTGGCTCATCTCATTGCTACCTAGCTACTAAATTAAAAAAAAAGACATAAAATAAAACTTTAACTCTCAGGCTAATAATCTTAAATTTCTAGTGGTTTCTTGTCCAACACATTGGTTCACCAACTCTTAAGGGAAATATTTAAAATGTAACAGGCACATTCCCATCTTGTCATTGTCCGTGGCTGGTCATGCACTGGAGGGCAATGACTGACCTATTTTGATCTCTTGGAGATTCTGACTCTGAACTCCACAACCTCTCCACACAGCTCTCTAGGTTCCCACTGGCAGGTTATTACCATGCCAGCCCTGTGCTTCAAATCCCCACGACCTTTGTGGTACAAATCTGGCAAACCTACATTTTTGTCACCAAACCTTTCTCTTGAATCCAGATGAGCTGCTGTGTGAAGGAAATGCAATACAAACTTAGTTCAGAAATAATGGTAACTCAATCTCTGGATATAACAACTAAAACCTAATCTTATAAGTCTTATTATAATTTGATTCCTCTGGTGGTGAATCCTTGCAGATCTACCATGATACTGAGAAACCCTAGCAGCTAAACCTTTCCCCTCTGCTTTCGCATTCCAAAAGTACCTCCCTCTCTCCTACTTCTTCTCTTCCTCTCTCCAACCCAGAATTTCTGCCTTCTCACCAAGCAATTGGCTCCTTTATTCATTAGGGGATTGGTTCACAGGAACAGCATCAGTTCCATCCACAACAGACTCCTCCATTATTAGTGGGATTGAAAGCTACTAAAACTCCTTTGGAAATCAATCTGGTGGTTCCTCAGAAAATTGGAATTGGATCTACTTAAAAACCCAGCTATACCACTCCTGGGCATATACCCAAAAGATGCTCCAACATATAGCAAGAACATATGCTCCACTATTATTATAGTAGTTTTATTTATAATAGCCAGAAGCTGGGAAAAATCCAGATGTCTCTCAAAAGAAAAATGAATACAGAAAATGTGTTACATTTACACAATGGAGTACTACTCAGCGATCAAAAGCAATGACTTCATGAAATATGTGGGCAAATGGATGGAACTGGAAAATATCATCCTGAGTGATGCAACCCAGACACAAAGAACACACATGATATGTACTCACTGATAAGCGGATATTAGCCCCCAAAGTCAGAATATCCACAATACAACCCACAAACTATATGCAGCTTAAAAAGTAGAAAGACTAAAGTGTAGATGCTTCAATCCTACATACAATGGTTAATGAAATAATCACAGAAGATAGAAAGAGGCAGGGATGTGGGAGGGAGATGGGAGAGGGGAGTAAAAGGGGGGGAAGTATTAGGCATTGTAAAGATAGGAGAAAATTACAGAGGGTCAGGAAATTGAATAGAAATATGTAGCATTGGAGGATAGGGAACAGCGCGTAGCCAATAGAAAGTCCCAGATGCCAGGAAAGTGAAAGTTTTCCATAACCTGGTGACAGATCATGCCACCCGGTAATCCATCCTGTCTGCAGACAGGAACCCCCAATACTATTGCTGATGCCAAGAAATGCTTGCTAATAAATGCCTGGTATGGCTGTTCCCTGATAGTTTCTACCAGCTCCTGACCATTACAGATGCAAGTACAGCCAAGCATCTGACTGAGCCTGGGACCCCAATGGATGAGCTAGGTCAAGGACTGAAAGAGGTGAAGGGGATTGCAACCCCTTAGGAAGAACATTGTCAGCTCACTAGACCACTCAGAGCTCCTATAGTTCTAACTACTAACCAAAGGCTATATACATGGAAGGAGCCATCACTCTAGATACATTTGTAGAATAAGATGACCTTATCTGATATGAGTGGAAGGAGAGGTCCTTGGTCTTGTGAAAGCTTGCTGCCCTGCATAGGGGGATGCTAGAGCAGTGAGGCAGGAGCACCCTCATAGAGTCAAAGGGTAGGGAGGAGGGGGGAAGGAGATGTGGGGATTTATATTGTGGTAACTGGGAAGGGCAATATTATTTGAAACTGGGAAGGGCAATATAATTTTAAATGTAAACAAAATGATTAATAATGAAAATGTAAAAAATAGAGCCTCTTCTTTTGAAGAAACACAAAGGAATGCAAAGATATGACTGTGACTACTGCTAAAGTACTTCAGTAAAGATTAACATAAAAGAAAATAAAACTTTCAAACCAAACAAAATGCTTATTTTCCTATAGATCTGAGGAATATTTGCAATGGTGTCTGTGGATCTGAATTGGAAAGATGGGAAATTGTTGTTAGTTCTGAACTTGAGACAATGGGCAATGGTTATTCTGAAGCTTTTTAGAACTTGTTTTCTTGATTTCTGTAGTGGAAACAATATTCATATTTAGTTTTTAGAATCTTTTTTAAGAAAATCAGATTTTACAAATAAAGAATGAAATCTTGTATACACAGACTTTCAGGTGAATATAATATTCTTATATTAACAATATTAAAATGTTAAATTTTATTGTTCAAAATAAATATCACAAGGTGTCTATAGGCACCCAACAAAATCTTTTCCAAGAACAATATTCTAGGTAAACATTGATTGAAAATTTGTGTCTGGGTGATTGTCAGAATTGTTTGCCTTAAAAGCAACTATTAGGAATTCGACATTTGCAATGGTATTTCTTTACTGGATGTGACCACAAGTATAGAAAGTGTAGGAGAAGCACAATTTACCACCACCCTCTCCCAAAATATGAAAGACAGAAAAAGTTAATTGGTTCGAAGAAATTCGAAGGAAAAATATGGTGTAGCTAAGCATCTCAGCAGGCAGCAATCCTTGCCTCTCCTCATAGCTCTTGCTTTTCAGAAATTACTCAGGACTAATTGTACAAGCAATAGCCTTCCTCACTCTACTCATTTATCTGAATCAGTAATGTAGATACTCCTGAAGTTGATTCCATTATAGGAAGCTCAGATATTACTCAAACCATCTGTGTCCCCTATTCTTAGATTATAAATGATAGATATCAAGTTAATATTTTTACTATTTTCTGCATGAAATATCAATATTACAAAAATGTACTTCTTTTCTTTACAAAGTGATATAATGGGCACAGACTACTAATGTTCCTTGTGTGATGCATAATGAAGCACAGTATTTCTACATCGTTTAACATTCTTCTTGAAGCTGGTGCTGTGTGGGCAAGCATATGTATATACATATGAATACATAATTATAAAACCAATTCACCTTTTGAACATTCAGTTTACTTTGATTTTCTTCATTATGGTTGATTTTTGAAAGAATTCTTCTGTAGATGAATGTAACACCTTTGATTATTTCCTCATATTACATTCCTTAAAGTCAACCTCTTAAAAGCAGGAGTACAGCATATCTCTTTGTAACCCCAGTGGATGCCACTGAGTGCTCCGGAAGACTCTCCTCACCAGAGTTCCACAGGATCACGGGATAGTGGAACACAATCAACTCCAGAGAATCCAGGAGGGGCTTGTGCCAGGAGGAACAGGGACAAAGGAACACCGCCCGCCCAGAAGCGGGATTCCAGTCCAATAGGGGCCAGCCCCCACCATCTCTCCTCTGAACGCCACCAGAGGGAGCTGAGCGCTCCAGAGGAATCTCCACACCGCAGGTCCTCAGGATCACAGGTGAATGGAACACAACATCAACTCAAGAGAATCCAGGAGGGGTTTGTGCCAGCAGGAATGGGGACAGAGGAACACTGCCACCCAGAACCAGGATTCCAGTCCGGTCAGGGCCATTCCTGCCATATCTCTTCTTAACCCCAGTGGAGGCCAGCACTAACCTACGGATAAAAGGAGTAAATGAGAATGAAGATTTTCAACTTAAAGGGCCAGCAAATATTTTCAAAAAAATTATAGAAGAAAACTTCCCAAACCTAAAGAAAAAGATGCCCATGAACATACAAGAAACCTACAGAACTCCAAATAGACTGGGTGAGAAAAGAAATTCCTCCTGACACATAATAATCAGAACAAAAAATGCACTAAATAAAGACAGGGTATTAAAAGCAGTAAGAGAAAAAGGTCAAGTAACATATAAAGGCAGGCCTATTAGAATTAGTCCAAATTTCTCACTAGAGACAATGAAAGCCAAAAGATCCTGGACAGATGTTATACAGACACTAAGAGAATACAAATGCCAGCCCAGGCTACTATACCCAGCAAAACTATGAATTACCATAGATGGAGAAACCAAGGTATACCAGGACAAAACCAAATTCACACAATATCTTTCCACAAATGCAGCTCTTCAAATGATAATAAAGGGAACACAACAATACTAAGAAACTACACCCTAGAAAAAGGAAGAAAGTAATCCCTCAACAAAACAAAAACAAAACATCCACAAGAACAGAATCCCAACTGTAACAACAAAAATGACAGGAAGCAAAAATTACCTTACTTTGATTTCTCTTAACATCAATGGACACAATTCCCCAATAAAAAGACATAGACTAACAGACTGGCTATACAAACAGGACCTCACATTTTGCTGCTTACAGGAAACCNACCTCAGGGACAAAGACAGACACTACCTCAGNGTAAAAGGCTGGAAAACAAATTTCCAAGCAAATTGTCCGAAGAAACAAGCTGGAGTAGTGTCTTAGTCAAGGTTTCTATTCCTGCACAAACATCATGACCAAGAAGCAAGTTGGGGAGGAAAGCGTTTATTCAACTTACATTCCCATACTGCTGTTGATCACCAAAGGATGCAGAACTGGAACTCAAGCAGGTCAGAAAGCAGGAGCTGATGCAGAAGCCATGGAGGAATGTTCTTTACTGGCTTGCTTCTTCTGACTTGTTCAGCCTGCTCTCTTATAGAATCCAAGACTACCAACCCAGAGATGGTCCCACCCACAAGGGGCCTCTCTCCCTTGATCACTAATTGAGGAAATGCCCCACAGCTGGATCTCATGGGGGCATTTCCCCAACTAAAGCTCCTTTCTCTGTGATAACTCCAGCTGTGTCACGGTCACACAAAGCTAGCCAGTATAAGTAGCCATTCTAATATCAAATAAAATTGACTTCCAACCCAAATTTATCAAAAAAGACAAGGAGGGGCACTTCATACTCATCAAAGGTAAAATCCACCAAGATGAACTCTCAATTTTAAACATCTATGCTCAAAATGCAAAGGCAGCCACATTCATTAAAGAAACTTTAGTAAAACTTAAATCACACATTGCACCTCACACAATAATAGTGGGAGACTTCAACACCCCACTCTCACCAATGGACACATCATGGAAACAGAAACTAAACAGAGACACATGGACACTAACTGAAGTTACGAAACAAATGGATTTAACATATATCTACAGTACATTTTATCCTAAAAGAAAAGGGTATACCTTCTTCTCAGTACCTCATGGTACCTCCTCCAAAACTGACAATATAATCGGTCACAAAACAGGCCTTGACAGATACAAAAATAATGAAATTATCCCATGNATCCTATCAGATCACCACAGACTGAGGCTGATCTTCAATAATAGCATAAATAATAGAAAGCCAACATTCACATGGAAACTGAACAACACTGTACTCAAAGATACCTTGGTCAAGGAAGAAATAAGGAACAAAATTAACGACTTCTTAGAGTTTAATGAAAATGAAGCCACAACATACCCAAACTTATGGGACAAAATGAAAACAGTCCTAAGAGGAAAACTCATAGATCTGAGTGCTGCCAAAAAGAAACTAGAAAGATTATACACTAGCAATCTGACAGCACACCTAGAAGCTCTAGAACTAAAGGAAGCAAATTCACCCAAGAGGAGTAGACAGCAGGAAATAATCAAGCTTAGGGCTGAAATCAACCAAGTGGAAACAAAAAGAATTATTCAAAGTATCAACCAAACCAGGAGTTCGTTCTTTGAGAAAATCAACAAGACAGATAAACCCTTAGCAAGACTAACTAAAGGGCACAGGGACAGTATCCTAATTAACAAAATCAGAAATGAAAAAGGAGACATAACAACGGATCCTGAGGAAATCCAAAACATTATCAGATCCTACTATAAAGCGGTATACTCAATAAAACTGAAAATCTGGATGAAATGGACAACTTCATAGACAGATACCAGGTACCAAATTTAAATCAGGATCAGATTAATGATCTTAACAGTCCCATTTCCCCTAAGGAAATAGAAGCAGTCATTAATAGTCTCCACCCCCCAAAAAAAGCCAGGACCTGATGAGATTAGTGCAGAGTTCTATCAGACCTTTAAAGACCTAATTCCAACTCTCCTCAAA